>NC_044996.1:74115778-74415778 GCF_008728515.1 Papio anubis | reverse complement strand
GTATCAACATCTTATCCATTTGTCTAGCCCTAACACAAATCTTATTTCCTCCATTAGGCCAATCCAAATCACTCCTATTAACTTTCTTTCCTGAAATTTTACAGTATTTATTATATGTACAGTTGATCTGGTACTTAATCACAAATTGCCTTATATTGCCATCTAAATTTTCATATGTGTAACTCATTTCCTTAACCGGATGATAAGGGTAGGGTATCTAATTTTACAATTCTCATCCCAATAGCACCACAAATACAGTATTATTCATGTTGCTGTTGCTTAATTTTTATTTGTTGAATGAGTGTAGAAAATTTTGAGTTAATATTAAATTTGGTCTTATAGAAAGTAAGATGCCAGTAAAAGCTTAGGTTAGTAAGAATTCCATTAATTTGCATTTAAGAGAATTATGAAGGAGTTTGTGTTTGTTCCCTGCTATTTTTGTATACTCTTGATTCCTACTGAGTGAACTGATGGAACTAGAAATAATTCTATATTTCAAGTTTATTCAGTTATTACTTATGATTCCTTTTTCTTCTTTTATTTATTTTTAATTTATATTCAGCATATACTCCACAAAATAGGCACTATGGAACCAAATACCTTGACTATATACCCTAGCTCCCGAGAGAAAATCGTTAAAGAAAAGTTATCAAGGCTTGGGGTGGCAGAACACACCATTCTGAAACAAGCTGTCTATTCCTTTGCATGACTCTCAGACTGTCAGAATCTGGAGAACCTCCGAGTTTTTACTAAACCAATTATTCATACAGTAGCTTTGTCATTTTATTTAAAGTTAATTACCAAATCAGATACACTGATCTAAAAATATGAGTAAAAAGACACTAAAAAGCAAAAGGTATTTTATTTTTTAGTATCCACCATTTTGAATTGTTCATGGCGCTTTTATTTAAAAAGAAATAGCAATCTTTGCTCCTAAGATCATCAAGAAACAATAAAATAAAATCAAGAAACCACTGTTTGATGAAAACTTAAGCAAGACTAGTCTCCATCTCCAAGGTTTACAATCACTATAAAACAATTGGGAAATTAGAAACATCCCTAAATCATGGATCTTTGGGATTAAAAAAATAATTAATATACCCATCACCTTACCTATTTATTATTTTTTGGTGATGAGAATATTTAAAATGTTTTTAGCAATTTCAAAATCTACAATACATTAACTATGGTCACCATGCTGCGCAATAGATCACCAGAACTTACTCCTCTCATCTAACTAAAACTTGGTACACCTTCCCCACCATCCTCTCCCAAGCCTCTGAAAACCACAATTCTACTCTGCTTCTAGGAGTTCAACCTTTTCAGATTTCACATGAGATCCCGTGCATCTTTGTTTTTTTGTTTGCTTGTTTTTGAGACAGGGTCTTGGTCTGTCACCCAGGCTGGAGTGCAGTGGGATGATTACAGCTTTCTGCACTTTTGACCTCCCAGGGTCAAGTGATCCTCCCACCTCAGCCTCCAGAGTAGCTGGGACTACAGGCACATCACCACACCCAGCTAATTTTGTTTATTTTTATAGATACAAATTTTCACTATGTTGCCCAGTCTGGTCTCCAATGCCTGGGCCCAGGTGATCCTCCTGCCTCAGCCTCCCAAAGTGCTGAGATTACAGACTGAGCTACCACACCCAGCTGCATCTTAAAAAAAAAAAAAAATTACCAACCGGGTGTGGTGGCTCACGCCTGTAATCCCAGCACTTTGGGAGGCCAAAGTGGGTGGATCATGAGGTCAAAAGATCGAGTCCATCCTGGCCAAAGTGGTGAAACCCTGTCTCTACTAAAAATACAAAAATTAGCTTGACGTGGTGATGTGCACTTGCAGTCTCAGCTACTCGGGAGGCTGAGGCAGGAGAATTGCTTGAACCCGGGAGGTGGAGATTGAAGTGAGTCAAGATCATGCCACTGCACTCCAGCCTGGGTGACAGAGCAAGACTTTGTTTCCAAAAAAAAAAAAGAAAAGAAAAGAAAATTACCAGTTTTCTTGAATTCCAAACTTGGATGAAGCCACCATTATTACATTAGTAAGCATCTCAAGTATTGGCATTGGGTAGACCAGTTAAAATTCTGGAGCCTGCTTCTTCCAAAAATGGTAGGATATTTGCTTTACCTACCTTTTGGGATTTTGACAATACAAGAGTATGAAGTTGAAAGCACTTATAAATAATAATAAAATACTACATCAATGTTACTGGCATACAGTTACATAAGTTGATACTAATTTTTTTTTTTTGAGACAGAGTCTCGCTCTGTCGCCCAGGCTGGAGTGCAGTGGCGCGACCTTGGCTCACTGCAACCTCTGCCTCCCGGGTTCAAGCGATTATCCTGCCTCGGCCTCCCAAATATCTGGGACTGCAGGCAGGCACCACAATGCCTAGCTAATTTTTGTATTTTTTTTTTTTTTAGTAGAGACGGGGTTTCACCATGTTGGCTGGGCTGGTCTTGAACTCCTGACCTCAGAAGATCCACCTGCCTCGACCTCCCAAAGTGTTGGGATTACAGGCGTGAGCCCCCATACCCAGCCAAGTTGATACTAATTTATAAGATGACTGATCTTTAAGTTACTTTTATGATGGCTACCACAATTATTTATCCATGCTTCCCCCACTAATGTGGATAATCAAGAATTGACTATAAAAGAGCAGTAGTATTGCTACCATAGGCATCCTGAGTAAGGTATACACATTATTTAACTACCTACTGCACTGATTTGGCTCTTCTGGGATTGAGAAATGGTTAACGTTATATGAGTTATTTAATTTTAAAGTGTAGTTGAAGTTCATACTTGCAAACGACACACTGTCTATGAAGTTGGAGAGCAGTGAACATGACAATAACGGAGTAATTTCTCGGTGGGGCTTTCACAAGGCGACGGAACTTGTCTCCATTCATTCTTATTACAGGTCTTTTGTTAGTCCATTCCATCAGCTGACTAACCTTTTCAGATAACACCATCTAAAAAAGACAAAGTGAGCATGCTATTAATATACTCAACTTGGCATTTAAGTTCTTTTAATTAGGCAACTTACTTAAAACCAATACTAACAAGCTGAGGTATACAGAAAATGTGAGACCTAAAATCAAAATTTGGTAGTTGGGCTGGATAATTATTCTTAAAATACATTATTTCATAATATTTAGTCAGACATTATACTTTTGAAGTAATGAATTATGAATGAATGAATGAATGAATGAACGAATGAATGACACTGTCTCACTCTGTCATCCAGGCTGGAGTGCAGTAGTACAATCAGGGCTCACTGCAGCCTTGACCTCCTGGCCTCAAGGGATCGTCCCAACTCAGCCTTCCAAGTGCTTGGAATACACACATGTTCCACCATGCTCAGCTGATTTTTGTATTTTTTGTAGAGATGGGGGTGTCACTATGTTGCTCAGGCTAGTGTTGAACTCCTGGGCTCACATGATCCTCCCACCTCGGCCTCTCAAGTGTTGGCATTATAGTCATGAGCCACTGCACCCAGCCAGAATTATTTATTATTTACTAATAACATAAGACAAAAATAACAAAACCTAGGCCGGGCGCGGTGGCTCAAGCCTGTAATCCCAGCACTTTGGGAGGCCGAGACGGGCGGATCACGAGGTCAGGAGATCGAGACCATCCTGGCTAACACGGTGAAACCCCGTCTCTACTAAAAATACAAAAAACTAGCCGGGCGAGGTGGCGGGCGCCTGTAGTCCCAGCTACTCAGGAGGCTGAGGCAGGAGAATGGCGTGAACCCGGGAGACAGAGCTTGCAGTGAGCTGAGATCCGGCCACTGTACTCCAGCCTGGGTGACAAAGCGAGACTCCGTCTCATAAAAAAAAAAAAAAAAAAAAAATAAAAAAAAAAAAATAACAAAACCTTTCATTTGCCAAAAATTCCAAAGAATGTTGAGTTAAACCAATGGCCAGTTTTATATACAATTTTACTTCTCTCAAAAAAAAAAAATACAGTGAAAATCTTGAAAACGAAGAGTAAAGTGGGAGGAATCATTATTCAATTTTAAGGTTTACTATGTAGCCACAATAATCAGGACAGTGTGATACAGATGAAGGGATAGGATCACAGAACAACAGAACAAATAAACAACCCAGAAATAAAACCATACAAGTGTAGCCAAATGATTTTGCACAAAGGTGCAAAAACAACTCAGTGGAGGAAGAACAGCCTTTTCAACAAATGGTGCAGAAGCAATTGGTCATCCATAGCCAAAAATATGAACTTCACACCTTATATAAAAACTAACTAGGCTGGGCACAGTGACTCACGCCTGTAATCCCAGCACTTTGGGAGGCTGAGGCGGGTGGATAACCTGAGGTTGGGAATTCGAGACCAGCCTGACTAACATGGAGAAACTCCATCTCTACTAAAAATACAAAATTATCCAGGCGTGGTGGCACATGCCTGTAATCCCAGCTACTTGGGAGGCTGAGGCAGGAGAATCGCTCAAACCTGGGAGGCAGAGATTGCAGTGAGCCGAGATCATGCCATTGCACTCCAGCCTGGGCAACAAGAGCGAAACTTCATCTCAAAAAAAAGAAAAAAAAAAAAAAAGAAACTAACACAAAATAGATCATATATTTAACTGTAAAACTATAAAACTTTTACAAAAATAAATAGGAGAAAATATTCAGAAGCTAGGGGTACGCAAAGGGTTCTTAGGCCTGACAACAAAAGCAGGATCCAAAAAAAGAGAAAAAATTATATACTGGACCTCATCAAAATTCAGCCGGGTGTGGTGGCTCATGCCTGTAATCCCAGCACTTTGGGAGGCTGAGATTTGGGTGGATCACTTGAGGCTAGGAGTTCGAGACCAGCCTGGCCAACATGGCGAAACCCAGTCTCTACTAAAAATACAAAAATTAGCTGAGCATGGTAGCACACGCCTAAAACGCCAAAATCCCAGCTGCTCAGGAGACTGAGGCATGAGAATCGCTTGAGACTGGGAGGCAGAGGTTGCAGTGAGCCAAGATTACACCACTGCACTCCAGCTTGGGTGACACAGCTTATGATTCCCGTCTCAAAAAAAAAAAAAATTCAAAAAATCTTTTACTCTGGCCGGGCGCTGGTTCACACCTATGGCCCCAGCACTTTGGGAGCCTGAGTGTAGGTGGATTCACTGAGGTCAGGAGTTCTGAGAACAGCCTGGGCTAACATGGTGAAACTCCGCCCTAATAAAATATAAAAATTGCAGAGACACAACAAAAAAGAGAATTTTAGACCAATATCTCATGAACATCGATGCAAAATCCTCAATAAAATACTGGCAAACCGGATTCAGCAGCATGACGCCAAAAGCTTATCCACCATGATCAAGTGCTTCATCCGAGGATGCAAGGCTGGTTCGTCGCTCGCGATATCAATAAACATAATCCAGCATATAAACAGAACCAAAGACAAGAACCACATGATTATCTCAATAGAGAAAAGGCTTTGACAAAATTCAACAGCCCTTCATGCTAAAACTTCAATAAATCTCGCACTGATGGAACGCATCAAAATAATAAGAGCCATTTATGCATGTCCCACAGCCAATATCATGCCTGAATGGGCAAAACTGGAAAAATTCCCTTTGAAAAACTGGCATGACAGGATGCCTCTCTCACCACTCCTATTCAACATAGTGTTGGAAGTTCTGGCTAGGACAATCAGTAAGAGAAAGAAATCAAGGGTATTCAGTTAGAAAAAGAAGAACAAATTGTCCCTGTTTGCAGATGACATGATTGTATATTTAGAAAACCCCATTGTCTCAGCCCAAAATCTTGCTGCGTTTATGCTAAACTTCAGCAAAGTCTCAGGATACAAAATTAATGTGCAAAATCACAGCATTCTTATACACCGCACAGACAATCAGAGAGCCAATCAGGAATGAACTTCCATTCACAATTGCTTCAAAGAGAATAAAATACTCTAGGAATCCAACTGACAGGGATGTAGCGACCTCTTCAAGGAGAATCCAAACCACTGCTCAGTGAAATAAAAAGAGACACAAACAAATGGAAGAAACATACCATGCCTCATGGATGTAGCCAATCAATATCAGGAAATGGCCATACCGCCCTGCTGCACTTGAGAGAGAGTAGATTCAATGCCATCCCATCAGGTTACCAATGAGTTTCTTCACAGAATTGGAAAACTGCTTTAAAGTTCATATGGAACCAAAAGAGCCCGCGATTGCCGCGACAATCCTAAGTCAAAGAACAAAGCTGGAGGCATCACGCATCTGACTTCAAACTATACTACAAGGCTACAGGAACCAAAACAGCATGGTACTGGTACCAAAATGAGATATAGACTATCGAACAGAACAGAGTCCTCAGAAATAATACCACACATCTACGGCCATCTGATTCGACAACGAGAGAACAAGAAATGGGGAAAGGATTCTCTATTTAATAAATGGTGCTGGAAAATTGGCTAGTCATAAGTAGAAAGCTGAAACTGGATCCTTTCTTACTCCTTCTTTATACCTAAAAATTAATCTAAGATGGATTAGAGACTCCAAATGTTAGACCTAATACCATAAAACCCTAGAAGAAAAACCTAGGTGAAAAATGGCCCCAGGACACAGGCATGGGCAAAGACTTCATGTCTAAAACACCAAAAGCAGCTGCAGCAAAAGCCAAATTGACAAATGGGATCTCATTAAACTAAAGAGCTTCTGCACAGCAAAGAAACTACCACGAGCGGAACAGCAACCTACAGAATGGAGAAAAATTTTGCACCTACTCATCTGGACAAAGGGCTAATATCCAGAACCTACAAAGAACTCCGCCAAACAAATTTACAAGAAAACAAACAACCCCATCAAAAGTGGGTAAAGGATATGAACAGACATTTCTCAAAAGAAGAAGACATTCATACAGCCAACAGACACATGAAAAATGCTCATCATCACTGGCCATCAGAGAAATGCAAATCAAAACCACAATGAGATACCACCCTCACACCAGTTAGAATGGCTTATCACAAAAAGTCAGGAAACAACAGGTGCTGGAGAGGATGTGGAGAAATAGGAACACTTTTACACTGTTGGTGGGATTGTAAACCAGTTCAACCATTATGGAAAACAGTATGGCGATTCCTCAAGATCTAGAACTAGATGTACCATATGACCCAGCCATCCCATTACTGGGTATATACCTGCTGATTATAAATCATGCTGCTAGAAGACACATGTACATGTATGTTTACTGCGGCATCTATTCAAGGCCAGCAAAGACTTGGAATCAACTCCAGTCCATCAGCATGACTGATTAAGAAAATGTGGCACATATACACCATGGAATACTATGCAGCCATAAAAGGATGAGTTTGTGTTCTTTGTAGGGACATGGATGCAGCTGAAACCATCATTCTTAGCAAACTATCGCTAAATGAAACCACCACCGCAAAGACGTGCTTCTCAATTTTCATAGGTGGAAACCAACACGGAGATCACTTGACCGAAGGGAACATCACACACCAGGGCCTATCATGGGGAGGGGGAGGGGGAGGGACGTACTGAGTTATAATTGATGTAAATGACGGTGCTACTGCGCCGGACGAAGCGATGGCAGCACAGCAACATGGCACAAGCATACATATGTAACAAACCCGCACGCTATGCAATATGTACCTCAGAACTTAAAGCATAATAATAATAATAAATTAAAAAAATAAAACAAAAAGTCATCACCAAGCCCAAGAAAAAAAAAATATATATATATATAAAATTAGTCACACAGTGGCGATGCTTCGTAATCCCAGCTACTCGAGGCTGAGGCAGGAGAATCGCTTGAACCTGGGAGGCAGAGGTTGCAGTGAGCTGCTGGGGTTGCACCACTGGCGCCCAGGCCTGGCAACAGAGTAAGACTCTGTCTCAAAATAAAATAAAACAAAATATACTGACAATATCAAATGCTGGTGAGGATGTGGAGAAACTGGATCTCTCATACATCACTGGTGGGAATGTACTGTGGTACAGCCACTTTGGAAAACAGTTTGGTAGTCTTAAAAAATCAAGCAACTGGCTGGGTGCAGTGGCTCACACCTGTAATCCCAGCACTTTGGGAGGCCGAGGCAGATGGATCGCTTGAGGTCAGGAGTTCAAGACCAGCCTGGCTAGCACGTTGAAACCACATCTCCTACTAAAAAAAAAATACAGGTCGGGTGCGGTGGCTCACACCTGTAATCCCAGCACTGGAGGCTGGAGGCGGAGGATCACGAGGTCAGGAGATCGAGACCATCCTGGTTACAGTGAAACCCCGCTCTACTAAAAATAAAAAAAATTAGCTTGGCGTGGTGTGGTGTGCGCCTGTAGTCCCAGCTACTTGGGAGGCTGAGGCAGGAGAATGGTGTGAACCCGGGAGGCGGAGCTTGCAGTGAGCCGAGATCATGCCACTGCACTCCAGCCTGGGCAACAGAGCAAGACCTATCAAAAAAAAAAAAAAAAATTAGCTGGGCATGGTGGCACACGCCTGTAATCCCAGGTACTCAGGAGGCTGAGGCATGACAATCACTTGAATCCGGGAGACGGAAGTTGCAGTGACCCGAGATCATGTCATTGCATTCCAATCCGGGCAACAAGAGCAAAACCCCGTCGCAAAAAAAAAAAAAAAAAAATTAGCCAGGAATGGAGGTGCGCACCTGTAATCTCAGGTACTTGGGAGGCTGAGGCAGAGAACCCAGGAGGTAGAGGTTGCAGTGAGCTGAGATTGCGCCACTGCACTCCAGCCTGGGTGACAGAGTGAGACTCTGTCTCAAAAAAAAAAAAAAAAAAAAAAAAGCCAGGTGCAGTGGCTCATGCTTGTAATCCCAGCACTTTAGGAGGCCGAAGCGGGTGGATCATCTGAGGTCAGGAGTTCGAGACCAGCCTGGCCAACATGATAAAATCCCGTCTCTACTAAAAATACAAAAAATTAGCTGGGTATGGTGGCGGGTGCCTGTAATACCAGCTACTCAGGAGGCTGAGGCAGGAGAATCTCTTGAACCTGGGAAAGCGGAGGTTGCAGTGACCTAAGATCACACCACTGTACTCCAGCCTGGGCAACAAGAGTGAAACTCCATCTCAAAAAAAAAAAAAAATCAGGCAACTAAAGATACATTTACCATACAACCCATCAACCACATTATTTGGCATTTGTCCTATAGAAATGAAAATTTATGTCTACACACAAAAAAGACCTAGTTTGTTTGTTCCTTTTTAGCTAATCATCATGAGGCCATGGAAGAGAAGCATGGTTAGTTGACAGGATTTAAGTTTGAAATAAAATGCCATCATATTTATCATTCCTCTCATCTTCACCCTCAATGTTTTCTTTTTCTTTTTTCTTTTTCTCGAGACAGTCTTGCTCTGTTGCCCAGAGTGGAGTGCAGTGGCGCCGTCTCACCTCACTGCAACCTAGCCCTCCTGGGTTCACGCAATTCGCCTGCCTCAGCCTTCCGAGTAGCTGGGATTACAGGCACACGCTGCCACGCCTGGCTGATTTTTGAGTTCTTAGTAGAGACAGGGTTTCACCAAGTTGGCCAGGCTGGTCTCGAACTCTTGACTTCGTGATCTGTCCGCCTTGGCCTCTCAAAGTGCTGGGATTACAGGTGTGAATCACTGTGCCCAGCCCCACCCTCAATGTTTAATCCTTGCCTTGAGTAGTAAGAAGGCAAGAAGAGCTAACAAAGAAAACAAGAATCTCAATGTAGAGTTAATGCTAATTTATGATTTTGCTCATCTTTATAGAGATGTATCTAGAAAAAGCTGGGAAATCATGGAGTGGTTCATCATTCAGAAGCATTTGACCAGTTATATTTCCGATTACCTATATTCTAGCACTTACCATTTTAAGACACTTTGACATTTGATTCCTTTTCTAGACTATTAGCTACAATAGAACAGAGACCCACAACTCTTTACCATACAGTAGGCACTCAGTGTGTACTAAATTTCTAATTAATGAAATTTAACTAGGAATTGACTGACTTGCTTACATTAACATGTAAGAAAGAAATGATAATTGCACACATTAAACACTTACATAGAAATAAAACTTTTTTTCACTTTAGAAAGTAACATGGATTCTAAAAATGCATGATTTGCCTGTTTGTTTTTTTTTTTTCTGAGACAGAGTCTCACTCTGTCACGCCCAGGGTGAAGTGTGGCGGCATGATCTGGGCTCACTGCAACCTCTGACTCCCAGGTTCAAGTGATTCTTGTGCCTCAGCCTCCAAAGTAGCTGGGATTACAGGAACGCACTACCACTCCCGGCTAATTTTTGTATTTTTAGTAGGGACGGGGTTTGACCATGTTGGCCAGGCTGGTCTTGAACTCCTGGCCTCAAATGATCCACTCGCCTCGGCCTCCCAAAGCGCTGGGATTACAGGTGTGAGCCACCATGCCCAGCCTGATTTGCCTTTAAGCATATCTGAATTCATCTAATACTGACCACAACTTTATGTCACAAGTATATCTCTATGAATGATGGAAAAAGGCTGTATAAAAAATAATTTTGTAGGCTGGGTGCGGTGGCTCACGCCTGTAATCTCAGCACTTTCGGAGCCCAAGGCGGGCGGATCACGAAGTCAGGAGTTCAAGACCAGCCTGGTCAATATGGTGAAACCCCGTCTCTACTAAAAACACAAAAAATAAGCTGGGCGTGATGGTGGGTGCCTATAATCCCAGCTACTCGGGAGGCTGAGGCAGGAGAAGTGCTTGAATCCGGGAGGTGGAGGTTGCAGTGAGCCGAGATTGCACTACTGCACTCCAGTCTGGGTGACAGAGTGACACTCAGTCTCAAAAAAAAAAAAAAAAAAAAAAATTAGTTTTGTAGCAGATACGAAAAAATTCTGGTAAGGGCCACAAAATGAATATGCCACACATGGAAAACCGAACACACTCTAAACCCACAGAAAAATATATACACTCTTGAAAGATTGGTTATAACAGGTCAGGTGCAGTGGCTCACGCCTGTAATCCCAGCACTGAAGTGGGTTGATCACTTGACGTCAGGAGTTTGAGACCAGCCTGGCTAACATGGCAAAACCTTGTCTCTACTAAAAATATAAAAGTTAGGGTGGCACACGTTTATAGTCCCAGCTACTGGGAGGCTGAGGCACTAGAATCGCTTGAACCCAGGAGGGGGAGGTTGCAGTGAGCAAAGATGGCACCACTGTACTCCAGCCTGGGCGACAAAGTGAGACTCTTTCAAAAAAAAAAAAAAAAAAAAAAAGAAAGAAAGAAAGACTGGTTATAACAAATAATTAACAAGACTGTGGAACAATGAAACAAGTAGTTGGTAAAGGCTGTGGGAGAGAGTGAACCAGGAGGAAGATCGGGAATATTTGATTTAAATTAAGACTGCATAGATCAAATTTTTTCAGTTTTTCCAACAAAATGAATTGCTATTATTTGATACTGTTTTAATGATTATCACAGCACAGACAATATCGGTTCACATTTTAAAATATACAATCTATATTTAGAAGCAATCATTAATTTTGTCATATTTTCGAATTAAACTTGACAGTTACCAGCAAATACAAATATGATTTGGCTATTTTATTCAGAGTGACTACATAATCCGTATGGGGCTGAGAAAAACAAGTGTGAAGCAGTAACAGGTATTTACATAGTTTTACATCCTCCTATCTCTCTTTTTTTTTTTTTTTGAGACGGAGTCTCTGTGTCAGCCCCAGGCTGGAGTGCAGTGGCGTGATCTCAGCTCACTGCAAGCTCCGCCTCCCGGGTTCACGCCATTCTCCTGCCTCAGCCTCCCGAGTAGCTGGGACTACAGGCGCCTGCCACCACACCCGGCTAGTTTTTTGTATTTTTAGTAGAGATGGGGTTTCACCATGTTAGCCAGGATGGTCTCGATCTCCTGACCTCGTGATCCACCCACCTCCGCCTCCCAAAGTGCTGGGATTACAGGTTTGAGCCACCGCGCCCGGCCCACATCCTCCTATCTCTATTCAACCATATAGATATATAATCATGCCAACAAAAGAAATATATGTACTTTGAATTAGTTATAAATATGTGGAGTTTTCTTACACAAAAATTCTTGAATAAACTTTTTCAAGCAGGTCTACATAAAAAACTTATGGCCAGGCAAGGTGGCTCAAGCCTGTAATCCCAGCACTTTGGGAGGCTAGGGAGTGAGGACCGCTTGAGCCATGGAGTTCAAGACCAGCCTGGTCAACATAGCGAGACCTAGTTAGTACAAAATATTATAAAATTGGTCGGGTGTGGTGGCATGTGTCTGTAGTCCCAGATACTCAGGAGGCTGAGACAGGAGGATCACTTGAGCCCAGGAGTTCGAGGCTGCAGTGAGCTCCGATCACATGTCACTGAACTCTAGGGGGGACAACAGAGCAATACCCTGTCTCTAATATATATATATATATATATATAATAGAAGAATTATAATCCTTATTCACAATGACCTCTAATATATATATATGTATAAGCATATTTGAATTCATCTAATACTGACCACAACTTTGTCACATGTATATCTCTATGAATGAGATATATATATAAAATTTATGAGGTACATGAGATGTTTTGATACAAGCATGCAATATGTACTTATCACATCATGTAAAACGAGATATCCATCTCCTCAAGCATTTATCCTTTGTGTTACAAACAATCCAATTATACTCTTAATTTTTTAAATCTACAATTAAATTATCATTGACTATAGTCACTCCATTGTGCTATCAAACAGTAGGTCTTATTCATTCCGGTTTGTTTTTTTTTTTGTACTCATAAAGAATCCCCCCTCCCCCCACCACCCCCAGCTTCTGGTAGCTATCATTCTACACTCTATCTCCATGAGTTCAAGTGTTTTCATTTTTAGCTCCCACAAATAAGGGACAACATGCAATGTTTGTCTTTCCGTGCTCAGCTTATTTCACTTAGTATAATGACCTCCAGTTCCATCCATGTTGTTACAAATGATAGGATCTCATTCTTTTTTATGGCTGAATAGTACTCCCAAAACTTATTCGTGTCTTTGTTCTAACCATCAGGGTTTATTCATAAAAATTCTTCATATTTTCAGCTTTCTTAATCATCTACCAGTCCTCAGGTATTAGTATGAAGTAGAACGAAACAAATTCTTAGTTAAGGTATACATTTCCAACTCCCTCCTTAAATTAAGAGATCTGGAACAGATCTGGAAATATAACTGGCAGATAATTACTGAAGAAGACAGTGAACAGAGAAGCGAGCATTTTTAATCCTTAAATGCCATCTGCTCCATTATCAGTTCACCTACTTCCTGGATAGGGTTAAAATCTATGGTTGTCCCCTTTCCTTAGTTTTTTATTTTTTGGTGGTGTCTCCATTTATTTGTTCCGCAATTGCTACTAAGCCTATTTCTCTGTAATCAGATATTTTCTAGAGAACTGCGGGGTTTTTTGCACATGTGATACCTTCAAGTGTCAGTTCTCACAGCAAAGTTTTTCCAATGATAGCCTGCCTTGTTAAATATCCCAAAAAGATCAACTGGAAAACATTTACCACCCAGAGGAATCTCACTTTATTTTCTAACATTTACTTAACGTCTTTCTAACATTACCTAACGTCTTCTATATGCCAGGTACTGCATTAGGTACCTTACAGCCCTCATCTCATTTAATTTTCACAATAGCCAAAGAAATCAGCATTTTTTCCATTCTTCTGATGAGGAAAATGAGACTCAGAGTAACTTGTTAAACATCATTGGGGGTGGATTAAAGCATATCCTTTTTAAAACTACAGACTTTTTTGAAAAATTGGGGAGGGAGACTCATCTGCCATCCTAGCATTATGATGACCAGTTTTATTATGCTTCAGTATGCATTACGTGTTCATCACTTTCCACGTTTCATATTATTTGTTTATTATTATAGATTCCCAGAAGAAATATGAATAATTTTATCAAAGACCATGCTTTTTCATTTTTATCATGCTGCCTAAGATAACACCAGATGTGAGGACAAACAACTTCCCTTCCACAAAAAGGGGAAAGGATTCACCATAAAATAAAACCAGTCGCTGCAAAAACAAGCCTTTGTTGCCTGGCAGAAAACATAGGCTTTGGAACTAGACAGACCAGTGTGGGATCTCAGCTCAATTTCTTAGAGCTGTGCTTCTCTGAGCAAGCCCCCAACCTCCCTCTTACTTACTGTCAGCTCCCTTATCTATCTATCTACCTATCTATCTATCTACCTACCTACCTACCTACATGGGGTGGACAGAGACGAGCCTGGCTATATTGTTCAGGCTGGTCTCAAACTCTTGGCCTCAAGGGATCCTGCCACCTCAGCTTCCCAAAGTTCTGGGATTATAGGCATGAGCCACCATGCCTGGCCAGTCCCCTCATCTTTCAAGTCCCATCATCTTCCAAAGGGGGTTGCTTACTCTGCAATGTTAATGTGTGGATTATAGATAATGAGTATAAACTATGGTGCCTGGCATGTAGAATGCATTCGACAAATATCAGAGAATAAATGGCTGGGCTCAGCGGCTCACGTCTGTAATTCTGTCACTTTAGGAGGCCAAAGCAGGAGGGCTGCTGGAGGCCAGGAGTTTGAAACCAGCCTGGTCAACATAGTGAGATCCCGTCTCTACAAAACATTTTTTAAAATGTGAAAAGGAGAATAAGGCCATGTTCCAATGAAAGCATTGTTAAAGGTATGAATAATAAGCAGGGTAGCATTCCATTTAACAACAGACAACTATGAGGAACTTGAGTGATTTTTAATCATATTCATTTAGGGGAGGTATCTTTTAAAAATAACATATACACACACGCACACACGCACACACACTTTTTTTTTTTTTTTTTGAGACAGAGTCTCACTCTCTCATTCAAGCAATTCTCATGCCTCAGCCTCCTGAGTAGCGGGGACCACAGGCATGTGCCACCATGGCCGGCTATTTTTTTTTTTGTATTTTTAGTAGAGAGGGAGTTTCCCCAAGTTGGCCGGCCTGGTCTTGAACTCCTGACCTCAAGTGATCCACCCGCCTTGGCCTCCCAAAGTACTGGGATTACAGGCATGAGCCACTGCACCTGGCAAAAAAATAGATTTTAAGATCAGACAATATCCTATTATTTAAAGTCAAGTTTACTATAGTAGATAGACCTGGAATTTTTTTAAAATAGTGTTTTCAAAAATGGACAAAAAAAATGTTCTGCAACAGAACACCTATATTTTGAAACTGTGTCTAAGGAGTATCATAGCAATCTTTTTAAAAACAGCCTAAACCATTCTCAGAGAGGGAAGGAGGAAAAACTAAATCATCTTTAGCAGCCTATATAAATTACATGCTTACTGATGAGAAAATCCAATTTTATGTTGTGAAATCTAAGAAAACCTACAACTGAGAGAACGGATTCCTGGCTGAACACAGTGGCTCATGCCTGTAATCCCAGTGCTTTGGGAGGCCAAGGTGGGTGGATCACTTGAGCCCAGGAGTTCAAGACCAGCCTGGACAACACGGCAAAACCCCATCTCTACAAAAAATACAAAAAATAACTAGGCATGGTGGCACATGCCTGTAGTCCCAGCTGGGAAGGCTTAGGTGGGAGGATCACCTGAGCCCAGTGAGGTCATAAGGCTGTACTGAGCTATGATCATTCCACTACACTCCAGCCTTGGCAACAGAGTGAGACCCTGTCTGAAAAAAAAAAAAAAAATATATATATATAGACACACACATATATATATATATATTTATTTATTTATAAAAAGAAAGAACAGATTCCTGATTTTATATAAGTACACAGTTAATTCCATGTTTGTTGAGGACATTTTGACAATGCTGGATGTGAGGTAAAGAAAAATTAAGAAGTTTCAGCATTCAAGATGCTTACAGCGTTAGGGCAAAGACTGGCATATAAACAAGGACAATACAGGTCAGGCACGGAGGTTCACTCCTGTAATCTTAGCACTTTGGGAGGCCAAGGTGGGAGGATCACTTGGCCCCAGGAAGTAGAGGCTGCAATGAGTCATGATAGTGCCACTGCACAGCATGCAGCCTGTGTAAGAGGCCCTGTCTCAAAATACATACATACATACCTACAATAACTATATGATGTGCTGAATTCATCTCAGTTCACCTGGAGGCACCAAGAAAACTTTAGCCAAGGAAGAAAGAAGATACTGTTTGAGCTAAGACTTGAAGAGCAGGAATCTTCCGGTGAATGAAAGGGTGGGGTAAGAGAAAAGGAAGATATTCTCGCGTAAGTCCTGTACATGCATGAAAAGGGGGAATGTACTTCCAAGAGAATACAGAAGGATCAAGGAAGGTATGTCATCTATTGCCTTAACATCAAATTCACATAACATAAAATTCACCATATTGACCATTTTAAAGTATACAATTCAGTGCTGATTCCTTAAAAAAAAAAAAAAAAAAACAACCTATTTTCAGCTAGGCCATTCTGCTTCCAGTTCAGTGAGTCAATGAATAAATTTAATTTCACTGGTAGAAATGTTAAGTTTTAAAAAGCCTTCACTTTTTTTTTTTTTTTTTTGAGACGGAGTCTTGCTCAGTCGCCCACGCTGGAGTGCGGTGGCGCGGTCTTGGCTCACTGCAAGCTTCGCCTCCCGGGTTCACGCCATTCTCCTGCCTCAGCCTCCCGAGTAGCTGGGACTACAGGCGCCCGCCACTAGGCCCCGCTAGTGTGTGTTTTTTTTTTTTTTGTATTTTTAGTAGAGAGGGGGTTTCACCGTGTTAGCCAGGATGGTCTCAATCTCCTGACCTCGTGATCTGCCCGTCTCGGCCTCCCAAAGTGCTGGGATTACAGCATGAGCCACCGCGCCGGGCCAAGCCTTCACTTTTTAATTAAAAAGAACAAATGCACTAGGCACAGTGGCTCACACCTGTAATCCCAACACTTTGGGAGACCAAGGCGGAAGCAACACTTGAGCCCAGGAGTTCGAGACTAGCCTGGCAACACAGAGAGACTCCGTCTCTACGAAAAGATAAAAAAGTAGCCGGGGATATTGTGGCACATGCTGGTAGTCCCAGATATTCGGGAGGTGGAGGTGAGAGGATCATTAGAGCCCAGGAAGTCGAGGCTGCAGTGAGCCATGATCCCGCCACTGAACTTCGGCCTGGGTAACAGAGCAAGACCCTGTCTCAAAAAAAAAAAAAAAAAAAAAGAAAGAAAGAAAAGAAAAAGAAAAAAAAAATGTGGTCATTGTGGAAAATCAGGTAATACCAGCAATACCAGCATGTAAAGTAAAAAGTGAAAACGTTCCGCTCATAGACAGTCCCAACTGCCCAGAGATAGCCACTGTTAAGGTACTGTCATGTATCCTTACAGAGATTTCTCTATACATACACATATATTTATATATAGGGGATGCTGTTGTTTTCAGCATAAAAAATTTGTAAGACATAAAATTATGTATTGCTCTGCATCTTGTTTTCCACATAATAGCTTAGGATCCTCCCAAAGAAGGACATCAATTTCTAGTTTCAGTGTCTGAGCCTGCTCACTTCATGATATTTTTGACAATTGTATATTTTTATTGTACTCTTTGCCAATCTAATAAGCAACTCATTAAGTTTAATTTCCTAGCTTAGTTTTTCTTCTTATGTAATAGTTCGAATACTTAGAAACATAGAGAAGATAGCTTTCTTTCTTAATTCAGTTCAAGTAGAACAAGTATCTGAAGTGCTTAACTGGTATTTTTAAAGTATGTGTACAGTTCTTCTGTAACAGAGGAAGCACAGAATGTACGGGAAATAGCGTTAGAATGACTGAAGTAGGGTTTGAGTCCTTGTTCATTTTCTAAATTTAAGACTCTATTTTTCTCATCTATAAAATTAGAGGGTATAAATAATTGCTAGTAGTCTTAAAGTTCTAAGAGTATATGACTCCAAATCACGAACGTTTGAAAACACACTGTTAAAATTCCTCTACTTGAATTGCTTAATGGTGAGAATACTGTATCTCCTCCACTTCCCAAAGCCTATAAATTCCACAAGATCTTAGTTTTGCTCATTTATGTATACCAAGCGCCTAGAACATTGCCTAGCATGCTTACATTTGTGGAATGATTGAAAATGGTTAGGAGCTTTCAATCTGGTAAATTGTCTTGAAACAGTTATTTGGACAAAATAATAAACCTGGCATAATTTCACTCTTCGGTCTAACTCTCACACTCCTGAAATGAAAATGCTACAAAATAGAGAACTCTTATACATCATTCAGGGAGTTACCTCTGCCAACAGTAGAGAGTCTCAGATATTCTACTCCCGGGATCTAAGTCGAACTCCCCACCCCCAACACCTGACGGGGCCCACACTCAAAAGTGTCAAAACTCATAGCTATGCAGATTCACAAGCCTATAGAAGTCGGGCTGTCACCTACCCTACCCCACTCTCAAACTCTACATCCCCAGAAGACGAAGAGTTACAGTTCCTTCTCTCACGAATTCCACAACTCCGAAAACCGCGGAATTGAAGCCATCAGGCATAGAAGCGGCAGGGAAAGGGGGTTGGGATGAGGCGAACAGACCCTCTCAAGCCCCAGTCATTGGGAAAAGTCCATGTCGCTGGAAACCGCGTCCTCACCTCCTTCTTTCTTTGGGCAGAGGCCGAGGGAACGTCGTAAACGATGAGTAGCGCCACCGCCATGGTCACAGAGACACACCAAACACACCAACGCGCTGCCATGTTCGCTCCTCTCCCTTCTATAAGCGAAACTTTGCTCCGGCTAGGTCTGAGGGTGGGGCGTGAGAACAGGCAAATCGACCCCTTGCCTTTCCTCATTGGTCCAGCTCAGCCCTGCCGGGCGACCCCTCACATTACGTCACAGTGCCCTGGCGCTACACGCCAGCTAACAGACGGTTGATTTCTAACTGGCCCCGGCAGGCCAATAGAAAAAGGATAATCTGGAGGTTTTTCATTGGTCCGCTAAAGATAATGACCCGCCCCTTCCTCGATACGTATACATCTAGCGCGCTGCCGCTTTCCAAGCACGCATGCGCAGTTGTGAAATATTGCGGCGTTACTGAGTCCAAAATGGCTTGAAGTTGCTAGAACGGAATAGTTCACCTAAAGGCTCATTTAGAAGTCCTTGGAATTCGCTTCCTTCATGTAATATTTTAGAAAAATGGGACCTAGCCAAGCGAGGGATAAGAGCTATCTAGTCCGTCATCCTGCCTCCAAAGTACTTCAAAGTGAAAAAATAAAAGTAGGAAAGCAAAAATATACCTAATATCACTGAGGGAAATTTAAAAATGTAAATATGAACAAGAGCTTGTTGAATACCTATTGTGTCCTAGAAACTGTGCCAGGGGCGCTGAAAAAAGAGGACATCCAAGATTATTTTTAAAAGTTTTTATTTATGGCTTTTTTTGAGATGGAATTTCGCTCTTGTAGCCAAGGCTGGAGTGCAGTGGCACGATCTCGGCTCACTGCAACCTCCTCCTCCCGGGTTCAAGCGATTCTCCTGCCTCAGCCTCCCGAGTAGCTGGGATTACAGGCGCCCACCATCACGCCCGGCTAGTTTTTCGTATTTTAGTAGAGACGGGGTTTCGCCATGTTGGGGCAGGCTGGTCTCGAACTCCTGACCTCAGGTGATCTGCCCGCCTCGGCCTCCCAAAGTTCTGGGATTACAGGCGTGAGCTACCGCGCCGGCCGGCTGCATTTGTATTTTTATTTTTTTTTAAATCAGTTAAACTCCTTGACTTCACTATTTAAAGCACCAACAAGGACTTTAATTGCAGGGTACAGACAGCAAATTCCTTCCTTTTATTCATTATTTTGTTTGGGGGATGGGTGCAAAAGTAAGGTTGTAAAGAAGAAAAACACCAACAAGATAAAATCAATCTGCCTGCAATTTGGATTCATTTTGATGGTGTGGAAAATATTATATGACTATTATTTTAGGCGCTACTGGAAAAAAAAAACCAGAAAATTAATTTCAGTATGTTGGAGAGACAAGGAGATGGGATGGAAAGAAAAATAGCTGGTTCTTAAGTGAAGAGATGTGAAGTAGAGATGTGAAAAAAATTAAATTATTTATGGAAACTTATATTAAGAAAACGCAGGCCGGGTGCGGTGGCTCATGCCTGTAATCCCAGCATTTTGGGAGGCCGAGGTGGGTGGATCACCTGAGGTCGGGAGTTCGAGACCAGCCTGACCAACATGGCAAAACCCCTGTCTCTACTAAAAATATAAAAATTAGCCGGCCATGGTGGCGCAGGCCTGTAATCCCAGCTACATAGGAGGCTGAGGCAGAAGACTCACTTGAACCCCGGAGGCGGCGGTTGCAGTGAGCTGAAATCGTGTTATCACACTCCAGCCTGGGCAACAAGAGTGAAACTCCGTATATATACACACACAAAAAAAGAAAATGCAAAATAAAAGTACACTGAGACAAACTGTGTGATTCAATTTATATGACATATGACATTCTGGAAAAGGCAAACTCATTGGTACATAGAACAGATTAGTGACTGCCAGGGGCTAGGTTTAGGGAAAGGGGTTGATTACAAAGAGGTCAAACAAGGGTGTTTTTATGATGCTAGAACTATTCTGTCCTTAATTGTGGTGGTGGTGACATAATTGTATGCATTTGTCAAAACGCATAGAACTGTACACTAAAAAGTGAATTTTACTGTGTGTATGTTTTAAAAATAAAAATTTTAAAGTTTAAAAGGGATATCTTACCTATCATATTGTCAAAAATCCAAAAGCTTGACACTACATGCTATTAGCAAGGCTGTGGGGAGACAGGCACCCTTTATATTAATACATTGCTGGAGGGAAGGCAAAATGTTACATCTATAATTTGGCGATATCTAACATAACTACACATATATTTATGCTTTAATCCAGCAATCCCACTTCTAGTAACCTACCTTGGAGAGATACATCCAGCAATATGAAAATATGTGTGCACAAAGTTACTCATTTCAGCACTATTGAAACTGAAATATTCTTGAAACTACCTAAATGTTCCAACATAGGAGATTGATTGAATATACTATAGCACATATACACCACAGATTTTGCAGCTGTAAAAAAGGAATGAGGAAGACATGTAAAACGATAGTGGATTTTTATGCTACATTTATATAAAATAGAGAAATAAGAAAACATACAGGTATTTGCCTATTTTTGCAAAAGGAAACACATGAAAGATAAACCAGAAAGTAATGAAATTGGTTACCCATAGGAATTGGTGGAAATGGAATGCAACAGTTGGGAGGGAATGACACTTCTCTAAGTACACTAGTCTGTTTAGTTTTGACTTTTGGAATAATGTTAATATTTTCAATAGTCAAAATGTATTATCAAATCATTTAGTTTTACAAGATGAAAAAGTCTTAGAGAGATGGATAATGGTGATAGTTGCACAACAATGTGAATGCCATTAATGCCACTGAACTGTATGTATTTTGCTTTTTGTTTTGAGACAGGTCTCAGGCTAGAGTGCAGCGGTGCGATCTTGGCTCACCCTAACCTCCGCCTCCCTGGTTCAAGCAAGTCTCATGCCTCAGCCTCCCGAGTAGCTGGGATTACTAGCGTGTGCCACCACGCCCAGCTAATGTTTTTGTGTATTAGTAGAGAAGGGGTTTTGCCATGTAGTCTTTTCTTTTGCTTCTTTCTTTCTTTTTCTTTTCTTTTCTTTTTTTTTTTTTTTGAGACAGAATCTTGCTCTGTTGCCAGACTGGAGTGCAGTGATGCGATCTCAGCTCACTGCAACCTCCGACTTCCTGGTTCAAGCGATTCTGCCGCCTCAGCCTACAGAGTAGCTGGGATTACAAGCACACGCCACCACGCCCAGCTAATTGTTTGTATTTTTAGTAGAGATGGGGTTTCACCATGTTTGCCAGGATGGTCTCGACTCCTGACCTCGTGATCCACCCACCTCGGCCTCCCAAAGTGCTGGGATTACAGGCGTGAGCCACCGCGCCCGGCCTAACAGCTTTCTTTTCTTTTCTTTTTTTTTTTTTGAGACGGAGTCTCGCTCTGTCGCCCAGGCTGGAGTCCAGTGGCACAATCGCGGCTCACTGCAACCTCCGCCTCCTGGGTTCAAGCGATTATTCTGCCTCAGCCTCCTGAGTAGCTGGGACGACAGGCGCGCGCCACCACGCTTGGCTAATTTTTGTATTTTTAGTAGAGACGGGGGTTTCACCATCGTGGCCAGGCTGGTCTTGAACTCCTGACCTCGTGATCCGCCCACCTTGGCCTCTCAAAGTGCTGGGATTACAGGCGTGAGCCACCGCGCCCGGCCAATAGCTTTCTAAATTTGTTTTATCACATATTTATCTACATATTACAATAGTTTTTACTATTCTTGCAACTTTTCTCTAAACTTGAAGTTATTTGAAAACTAAAAGCTAAGCCAATTAGTATAGTAGTAATAGCAGACAAAAAAAAAATATGACAGAAGTAAAGGAAGTTTTGGAGGAACAGAAAGAAGAAAGAGCTAGTGTGGAGATACCAAACCGAAGCTTGTGGAACTTTAACACCATTTTGAACCTAGTTTCTTTTTTTTTTTTTTTTTTTTAAATTTATTTATTATTATTATACTTTAAGTTGTAGGGTACATGTGCATAACATGCAGGTTTGTTACATATGTATACTTGTGACATGTTAGTCTGCTGCACCCATCAACTCGTCATTTACATCAGGTATAGACCTAGTTTCTTAAATGATTCCGCCGAAGATCAGCGTCTCGGCTGCCCTCTATAGAGCTCTAAAAACCTAGCTTAGAGGAGTTCTTTCATTCTTCATTGACCACCACCCACCGTACGTCATTTTATAAAGCCGGAAACTACATTTCCCAAAAGGCCATTTTTTTCTTCGCGGTAAAAAGGCTTGCAATTACTATAGGTTTTACAGATCTCGCGAGATTGCACCAAATGTCATTAAGAATCCCGGCTGAAAGCCATTTTGTTTTTCAGCTCTCTTCAAGGGTACCTGAAGCGAATTTGCACCAAAGCAGCAGCTCCATTGTCGCAGTTCTAGCTTCACCTTCACGATGTTTCCCTTGGTCAAAAACGCACTAAATCGTCTCCAAGGTGAGCAAAAATTATGACAAATCATTTACAACAACCTTATATCAGTTTATCCTCGCAGCCTCGTATCCTTTCCCTCTACCAACATCTCGGCCTTCTAATCCTGAATGCTGTCTCCCATCTTGTCCCCAGTTATTGGGATGATGTCGTTAGCATTGGCTTTATCACCCAGTCTTTCTGTTTCGGTTTCCTGCTCTCTTTGTGTTATCGGAGTGATAGTCTAGCTCTGCTTTTTAATTCTTCAGTAACCTATGATTTCAGGGAAGGACACTCTTGGTAGACACCTCGTTCCTTAAGTGATGTCCTACATTTTAGCTTTGGGGATATGTTTACTCCTAACCCTGTATAGAAGAATATCTTCTCCAATTCCTATTACTGCAATAGACGGAAACTGTAAATCTAGCTCTTCACATGGTTTAATTGCAGGGAAACAACCTAAATGGTACCGATGCAGCTTTGAAGTTATTTGTGGATTAACAATGTTAGCTGGCCAGGCGCGGTGGCTCACGCTTGTAATCCCAGAACTTTGGGAGGCCGAGGCGGGCGGATCACCTGAGGTCAGGAGTTCGAGACCAGCCTGACCAACATGGTGAAGCCCTATTTCTACTAAAAATACAAAAATTAGCCCGGCGTGGTGGCGGGCGCCTGTCAATCCCAGCTATCTGGGAGGCTGAGGCAAGAGAATCACTTGAACCCGGGAGGCGGAGGTTGCAGTGAGCCAAGACTGCCACTGCACTCCAGCCTGGGCAACAAGAGCGGGACTCCGTCTCGGGGGGAAAAAAAAAAAAAAACAATGTTAGCTGTCCTGAAAGTAATCGTGTTCATTTTTTTTCTCATTAAAAGGTTGGGCAGGTACAGGGAGTTTTGAGACCAGCATTATGTAGTGAAAATGCAGTAGACTGAGGAGAACAAATTAATTTTCATACTTGATTTGGGCAGAAGGTGACCTTCAGTAACGTGGGCAGTTGTTACAAAATGAAGGTGACCCTGAATTACTATTTAGTTTGTTTAGCCATCTTTTGATTTTCACTTAACAGAATCATTGGAGGATATTACTAGATTGTCTTCTAAACACGTAAGCAACTTTGAAAATAACTACAAAATATTAGCTGGACTATTTTCATATTCCAAAAGTAGCATTTATTATCTCTTTTACTGTGGGCATATGATTTAGCCTTTCTCAACCTCAGTTTCCTTCTTTGTAAAATAAGTAATTTGTAAATAATGCCTAAATTATGAATTGTAAATAATACCTATTTCATGGGGTTGTTGAGGATTTTATGAGATCACCAATGTATGGTAATTAAACAGTTGTCACAGAGGAGAGGGCTAATGAAATCCACCAGAGTTACATGAGTGTGTTGAAGTTATGAGATGTTGCAGAATTTTTTGGTAGTCTTAATTTCTTTGCTTTTTGAGCAAATAGGGCCATCTTGTACCTCAGGAAATGTTTTTTATTTTTTTTCAGTGTGGAATTCACATGCCCACTTCTTATCTTTTCTGGAGCAGAATACATTATGAAATATTTGTAAATTTGCCTATCCCATTGTGACTAAAAGATGAAAAGGGAAAGCTATGTAAGACAATTAGAAGATCCAATAATGGTCAGATAACTATCTTGAAGTAACCCATTGCACCACGTAGAAATATTAATTGCTAGTGAATGGGCAACATTGCAATTTCTTTTTTTTTGGAGACAAAGTTTCGCTCTTGTTGCCCAGGCTGGAGTGCAGTGGCTCAATCTCGGCTCACTGCAATCTCAGCCTCCCAGGTTTAAGTAATTCTTCTGCCTCAGGCTCCCTAGCTTTTCATTTATATATAAGTACCTTTTGAGGCTCTTTAAAACAATAAGGACCTGCTACTTAAATTGGACAGGAAGGAAAAAAAAAAAAAAAACAGCTAGAAACAAGCTTTTTCCAGTCTGTTTCCGAAGCCCTCCTTTTTAGTTCCTCCAGGATCCATTTGGAAACTTTTTTGTTCTCTTTCTACTAGCATAATAGTAACAGCAAAGTTTATCATTCTGCTCAAAAACTAACTCCTTAGCTAATTCTGCTTCCTTGTACGATACCGATTTTTATCTGCATGTGTAATCCTCTAGACTGGAAGTTACTTGAGGACAGAATCTCTGTCTTACACTTTTTTATGTACCCCATTTCTCATTTTTATTTTTAGGGACAGAGAATTGCTCTGTTACTCAGGCTGGAGTGTAGTGGTGTGATCATAGCTCACTGCATCCTCTAACTCCTGGACTCAAGTCATCGTCCAGCTACAGCCTCCTGAGTGGCTGGGACTACAGGTGTACGTGCACCACCATGCCGGGCTAATTTTTAATTTTCAATTTTTTTGTAGAGACAGAGTCTCACTGTGTTTCCCACATGGTCTGAAACTCCTGGCCTCAAGCGATCCTCCTACCTTGGCCTCCAAAAGTACTGGGATTACTGGGCCACTGTGCCCGGCCCACTAATTTTTTAAAAATCAAGATTACTCTAGTTTTGGCGAGTATTTTTGTTACTGTAGTAATTTTACAATCATAAGCATTTAGTGTGCTTTAATTTGAAGTTCATTTGAGTTCATTCACCCTTGTATGTTGTAAGTTGTTGGGCTCTGTTAGTAAACTTTAATGAAAATTTAAGTCATAAGTATTCAAATTAATCAATGGGAGCCAAAATTTCAGGGGTTGTGTAAATACCACTTTGTAGAGAATGTTACTGACATCATTCGTTCTTTGCTTTTTTCCCAATACTATTATGAAAACTCTGAGGCATACAGAAAAGTTGAAAGAATTGTATGAACACCCATATACCCACCACAAAGATTCTACAGTTAACATTTTGCTATGTTTTATCACGTATCTGTCCATCTGTCAATTCATCTTCTTTTTGATGCATTTCAAAGTACACTGCTTTGCTTTGATTAATAGCTACAATGCGTTTTAACATTTTATTGAACTACATAATACTGTAAAATTAACTTCCTTGGCTTTCCTGATTGGCAGTATCAATCATATATGTTTTCTTTTCCTGACAATTGATAATATGCTTCTGTAATTTTTTTTTCCTGTAAGTTCGAAGCATTCAGCAAACAATGGCAAGGCAGAGCCACCAGAAACGTACACCTGATTTTCATGACAAATACGGTAATGCTGTATTAGCTGGTGGAGCCACTTTCTGTATTGCTACATGGACATATGTAAGTACTATTGATTAATAATTTCTATTTTAGATGTTTTTCATTCTCATTTAGTCTGTGCATTCAAAGTGTCTTAACATAGTAGTGTACATTTCTAGTTAGGAGGGACTTGAGAGATTCTGTAATCTAATTACCTACCCAGTACAGAGGTTTTTTTCCCGCAGCATTCATCCATCTTCTGTTCTTAACATTCCCGGTAATAAATTGCTTACTGGATCACAAGGCAGCCCTTTCCATATTATGTAGCTGTTTTTGTTTGTTTGTTTGTTTGTTTTTTTAGAAGGAGTCTCGCTCTGTCCCCCAGGCTGGAGTGCAGTGGTACGATCTTGGCTCACTGCAACCTCTGCCTCCCTGGTTCAAACAATTCTTCTGCCTCAGGCTCCCGAGTAGCTGGGACTACAGGCGCACGCCACCATACCTGGCTAATTTTGGTTTTGTTTTTTATTTTTATTTATTTTTTGAGACGGAGTCTCGCTCTGTTGCCTAGGCTGGAGTGCAATGGCATGATCTCGGGTCACTGCATCCTCTGCCTCCTGGGTTCAAGGGATTCTCCTGCCTCAGCCTCCCAACTAGTGGGATTACAGGCACCCTCCAGTATGCCCGGCTAATTTTTGTATTTTTAGTAGAGATGGGGTTTCACCATGTTAGTCAGGCTGGTCTCGAACTCCTGACCTCAGGTGATCCGCCCACCTTAGCTTCCCAAAGTGCTGGGATTACAGGTGTGAGCCACCGCGCCCAGCCTTGTGTGGCTGTTAAAAGGATCGTATGGTGAGTTAAAAATCTGCCTTTTTCCTATGCTAACCATCGTTCATTGCAACACAGAAATTCTGATCCACTTCCATATAACAGCCATCAGATAATAGAAAATTGCTATCATATCTCCTGAATTTTCTTTTTCAAATTAAACATCCTTAGTTTTATCAGTAATTTTTTTGTTCATGGTTTCTAGGATTTTTACTACCTTGGATCACCTTCGTGGACAACTCCGCTTAACAATTTTTCTTTTAAAATTTTGCGCTCAGAACTTAGCACAATATTCCTGACAGATGAGATGTAATATAACTTTTTATATTTTAGTTTCTTTACATCTTACATTTAACAATCTGTTTTCAGTCACTGTACTTACTGGCAAAAAGTAGGAGTCCTGAAGTCTTTTTTTTTTTTTTTGAGACAGAGTCTCGCTCTGTCACCCAGGCTGGAGTGTAGTGACGTGATCTTGGCTCGCTGCAAGTTCCGCCTCCTGGGTTCATGCCATTCTCCTGCCTCAGCCTCCCGAGTAGCTGGGACTACAGGCGCCCACCACCACGCCTGGCTAATTTTTTGTATTTTTAGTAGAGATGGGGTTTCACCGTGTTAGCCAGGATGGTCTCGATCTCCTGACCTCTTGATCTGCCTGCCTTGGCTTCCCAAAGTGCTGGGATTGTAAGTGTGAGCCACTGTGCACGGCCTGAAGTCTTAATAAATACATAAGTTGGTTTAAAAAGATACAAATTAACCCTTACCGTAATAATCTTTATTTAAATAAATAGGCCTTTTTAATTTTTGTTTTGATTTTCCTGAAATCAAATATTAAGATGTGTGCCTAGGCTGGGCATGGTAGCTCACGCCTGTAGTCCCAGCACTTTGGGAGGCCCTGGCAGGTAGATCACCTGAGGTCAGGAGTTTAGTACAAGCATGGTGAAACCCCGTTTCTACTAAAAATACAAAAAGTAGCCGGGCGTGGTGGTGGGCGCCTGTAATCCCAGCTACTTGGGAGGCTGAGGCAGGAGAATCACTTGAACTTGGAGGGGGTGGAGGTTGCAGTGAGTCGAGATCGTGCCACTGCATTCTAGCCTGGGTGACAAAGCGAGACTGTCTCAAAAAAAAAAAAAAGTATCCTTAATTAGAAGGATAAACAGATGTTGAACAAATGTTTGATCAGAGGAGCTGTTGGAGGTGAAATATTCCTTAGTGATACAGAGAATACAAAACACTCTTTAGCAGTTATTAGGTAGTCGTGGTTGAGGGAATCAATGTTTTGAGTGGGTAGTATAGAAATATGAAGTATAAATTTGAGTTAAATACAATTTAAAAATTCATTTCCTCAGTGATACTAGTCACATTCCAGGTGACCAGTAACCACGTGTAGCTAGGACTACTGTTTGGGACAGTGAAGATCTAGAACATTTCCTTCAGCTCAAGAAGTTCTATTGAACAACAGCACTGCACTAGAAAATTAGGACAGCCATCAGGTTTGGCCTATATGGAGGGTATTAGATCTACCCAGGTGAGTTTCTGTGTATTTTTAACCTATAGAGCAGAATATGTCATTTTCAAGAAATAGTCTCTAAGGGAGAGTATACTCTGTTTTAAGCATGTAACTGACAGCATTTTAATTCTTACAGGTAGCAACACAAATCGGAATAGAATGGAACCTGTCCCCTGTTGGCAGAGTTACCCCAAAGGAGTGGAGAAATCAGTAATCATCCCAGCTGGTGTAATAATGAATTGTTTAAAAAACAGCTCATAATTGATGCCAAATTATAGCACTGTGTACCCATTAAGATATGGCATTATTGAAGAAATAAAGTACATTTGAAACCTTCATTGTAGGTTTTGTTTCTTTGTAAATGAAACCAAGCTTGATCACTTTAGCCTTTATGTTAAAGTCAAATGCTGCGCAACTTCTTAAATAGGTTTTTGTTTTTTGAGACGAAGTCACACTCTGTCCCCCAGGCTGGAGTGCAGTGGCGCCATCTCGGCTCACTGCGACCTCTGCCTCCCGGGTTCAAGTGATTCTCCTGTCTTAGCCTCCTGAGTAGCCAGAACTACAGGTGCATGCCACCACACCCAGCTAATTTTTTTGTGTGTGTGTATATATATATATATATATGTATATTTTTGAGACGGAGTCTCACTCTGTTGCCCAGGCTGGAGTGCAATGGTGTGATCTCGGCTCCTGCAACCTCCACCTCCCGGGTTCAAGCGATTCTCCTGTCTCAGCCTCCTGAGTAGCTGAGATTACAGGCATGCACCACCAGGCCCAGCTAATTTTTGTATTTTTAGTAGAGATGGGGTTTCACCATGTTGGTCAGGCTGGTCTCGAACTCCTGACCTCGTGATCCACCCACCTCAGTCTCCCAAAGTGCTGGGATTACAGACTTGAGCCACCGTGCCTGGCAATTTTTGTATTTTTAGTAGAGACAAGGTTTCGCCATATTGGTCAGGCTGGTTTCGAACTCCTGAACTCAGGTGATCCGCCTGCCTCAGCCTCCCAAAGTGCTAGGATTACAGGTGTGAGCCACGGTACCCAGCCCTTAAATGGCTTTTATGAGGTAATGTAAAAGGAAAATTTGCCTTTGACCCGGAAGTCAACTTTATAGTAAGCTGAAATTATGTTTATAAATAACTGATCACAGAACTATTGTAGATCACCTTTGAGCCAAAAATTTGGCCCGGATTTTGGTTATGCCTACTACTATGTGACTCTCATTTGTATTTATACTTGGAATTGGCATTATTAACTCCTTTTCACTCCTGCCTAGAAAACTTAGAAGTGCCACCAGACCCAAGGGAGGAGTGGTCCTATAAAAGAAACTCCTAGCCTGTCTGAAGACTAGCTGCTAGCTCCTTGGCTGTTTTGGCATATTCAAATTTTTTTTTTTTTTTTGGAGACGGAGTCTTGCTCTGTCACCAGGTTGGAGTGCAGTGGCATGATCTCGGCTCACTGCAACCTCTGCCTCCTGGGTTCAAGTGATTCTCCTACCTCAGCCTCCTGAGTAGCTGGGATTACAGGCATGCGCCACCATGCCCAGCTAATTTTTGTATTTTTAGTAGAAACGGGGTTTCACCGTGTTGGCCAGGATGATCTCGATCTCTTGACCTCGTGATCCGCCTGCCTCGGCCTCCCTAAGTGCTGGGGCATATTCATCTTGATTATAGCTCTTGGTTTTTCATCATATTTATTATTAGGAATGTTTATGATATTAAAGAAAATCTTGTCAAATGCAATCTGTTCCCAGTTATCTACTATCAGTCACCTGTTGACTTGCTATAATTATTAACAATGTTTGGATTTGTGGATTATTATTTTAGTACATAACATTGGATTTTATGTATGTTACCTGAAGAAAAACAGTATCTGCAGCACATATTTCTTTGTTTTTCTTTTTTGAAATGGAGTCTCACTCTGTTGCCCAGGCTTGAGTGCACTGGCACGATCTCGACTCACTGCAACCTTTGCCTCCCGGACTCAAGCAATTCTCCTGCCTCAGCCTCCCTAGTAGCTGGGATTACAGGCGCCTGCCACCATGCCTGGCTAATTGTTTGTGTTTTTAGTAGAGACGAGGTTTCACCATGTTGGCCGGGATGGTCTTGAACTCCTGACCTCAGGCAATCCGCCCACCTCAGCCTCCCAAAGTGCTAGGCTTACAGGTGTGAGCCACCGTGCCCAGCTTACATATCATTACTTTCTTGGCTAAGAGCTGTAATCTGTGGTGTTTTTTTTGTTTGTTTGTTTGTTTTGTTTTGTAGTAGTAGTTTTCTTGATAGTGATCAAGTCAGCAGAAAGTAGAATTTCAGTCAAGTAACCTGTGTATATTAGCTAAATTATTTTTTGCTTATTACTTAGAGTGCTGGAAGTATGCTGTCATGGGATATGTCCTAGTTTCTCATCAAATGGGCCAAAGTCAGTGATTTTATTTGAAGAGGAAAAATTGAAAGTCATTATAAATTAAGTTGCGAGTTTAGTAACCATATTGTATCACTATTTGATAAATTTGAATGCTTTATGGTATTTCATATTTAGAATGTTCAAAATAGTACTGAAGTATTCAGATACATATAACCCTGAGAGATATTGAAGTAAAATAAACATGCATTTAAGGAAGTGTCAACCTTCAATTATATACCTTTTTGTCACTGAATTAACACTATTTCTTAAGACGTGGAGGCAGTTTCAGTATGGTTTGTACTAAGCTAAGTGATAGTTGTCATCTATATGACAATTTAGAATGTTTTCTGTGTCCATTTGCGACCAAAATTATATGTTGCTTTGTGTGATAAAACCTGGTGGTGGTAGTATCTTTGAACACACTTTTTGAACTTAGTTTTGTAGTATCTTGTCCTGATGAGCAATTCTAAAACTATTATGACCACTACTAGAAATGAAGCTGTGTGTGTGTGTGTGTGTGTCATCACAATATATACTGACCTTGGAGCTTTCCTAGTGCTCTCAGAGCCAAGAAAATATCCTTTCACACAAATTTTCTCAATGTACCTGTAACATCACTTTGAGTTTTAGTTACACCTAGAGTTGGAAAGTCATCAAATTAGTCTTCTGTCCTCAAGTATCTGTATGTCTGAAGAATTTAGGTAAGTTACTTACCTTTAAAGCATTGCCAATCCTTTATTTGGATGGCTATGAAATATTTTAACATGAGTGTGAATGTCATAAATCCCATTCTTTTTTTTGAGACAGAGTCTTGCTCTGTCGCCCAGGCTGGAGTGCAGTGGTGTGATCTTGGCTCACTGCAACCTCCGTCTCCTGGGTTCAAGGGTCTCCTCGGTTCAAGGAATTCTCCTGCCTCAGCCTCCCAAGTAGCTGGGATTACAGGTGCCCACCACCACACCTGGTTAATTTTTGTGTTTTTAGTAGAGACAGGGTTTTGTCATGTTGACCAGCTGGTCTCAAACTCCTGACCTCAGGCGATCCACCTGCCTCAGCCTCCCAAAGTGCTGGGATTACAGTCATGAGCCACGGCGCCCAATCTCATAAATCCCATTCTTAATTTCACTCTAGGACAGAATTATTTTAGCACCTGTGTTCTGTTATTTTAGATTCATTTAACTTACCTAGAAATAGGTACTGTGGTAGTTGTAGAGGTACAGATGTTGAGTTCCCATCCTGGCTTAACATCATTGGGGTTATTAATACACTTCATAAGCATTTTAGGGATACCTGCTATCTGATACCCCAGCAAACCTGATTATTTCTTGAAGACATTCCCTTCTATGCTTGTGCATTGGTAAGGAGGATTAGGGATGATGCATTTAAATACAGAGTTTTAGTCTGGGCCTGGTGGCTCATATCTGTAATCCCAGCACTTTGGGTGGCTGAGGTGGGAGGATCATTTGAGGCTAGGCGTTCGAGACCACGAAGGGAGACTCCCATCTCCACACACACGAAAACAAAAATTAGCCAGGTGTGGTAGTGTGTGCCCATAGTTCCAACTACTTGGGAGGCTGAGGTGCAAGGATCGCTTTAGTCCCAGAGTTTAAGGTTACAAGGACCTATGATCACATTTCTGCACTCCAGCCTGGGTGACAGCAAGACTCTCAAAACCAAACAAACAACAACAACGAAATATATACATAGCTCTCTAGGTTTTTATGTTAGAATGCCTAAGAATGTACATGGTTGGCAGAGGATCTTGCAGCTCATAGTGATAAACTTTAATATTTACATAAAAATACTAGATAGCTAGTAGATTCAATATTCTGCTTCTGATAAAGCTATATTTTTGGTTTTGCCTTTTAGTGAATTTCTTTTGGATGCTTAACACAATGTTAATATAGTTACAAACCAACTTGCTAATATTTGGAAACCCACTTAAAAGCTATCTTAATTTCCTATGATGTGATTTTTAAGATTTTAAATTTGGGGCTGAGTTTGTATGGTAATTAAGGCTGCACACATTGACAACTACAAAATAATGCCTGGGAAGATGAGTCCTGAGGCTAATTTTATATTTATGTGGATGAGTGTAGAGGGGGAGAATAGCCGGGCGCGGTGGCTCACGCCTGTAATCCCAGCACTTTGGGAGGCCGAGGCGGGCGGATCACTAGGTCAGCAGATCGAGACCATCCTGGCTAACATGGTGAAACCCTGTTTCTACTAAAAATACAAAAAATTAGCCGGGCGTGGCGGCGGACGCCTGTAGTCCCAGCTACTCGGGAGGCTGAGGCAGGAGAATGGTGTGAACCTGGGAGGCGGAGCTTGCAGTGAGCAGAGATCGTGCCATTGCATTCCAGCCTGGGCGACAGAGTGAGACTCCGTCTCAAGGAAAAAAAAGAAAAAAAAAAAAAGAGGGGGAGAATAATTCTGAAATACTTAATCACAGACCTAAAATATAGATCTATGGGTAATTTTAAATGTTGCCTGTCAAGGCTTAATAGGGACTTGACAACAGGTAGGATGGAAATTATTTCAACACTGAAATATGCTTACTTTGTGCCGGATGCTGTTCTAAGTCTTTTACATATATTTACTTGATATTTGTATTTTGTGTACTATTTTGATTTCTGCAACATTATTAGACTTCATACTCTTCTGTGGGAACTGGGTTCAAATGGTTCCAGATGAAAATACAAATAGCCCTGTGATTAGTTTTGTTCTACATCTTATGACAGGTACTTCATGAAAGGAAATATGAAAAGGCCACATCTTGCTTTGAAATAAGTGAGATGGAGCCTCTCCCTCTTTTTACTGTTAATGTTCATAGTTTCAAAAATCCTAGAATTTTGCTGCTTTTTAAAATGTCAAGTTGGAAAACAAATAAAATAATACCCTTTTCTCAAATGTTTTCTGTACCATTTATTGCATTGTTTACATTTTATGCATCTCATCTCTTTATGAACTCATGGTAATAGAGACTATTGCATCACTGGAATCTTCTAGGTGTTTAAAATGAGGGACGAGTGAATGAATAAATGGGAGAGTGGTTCAGAGCTTGGAATGGCACTATGAAGATGGTTAAGTGACGTCCTACCCCCTCAACACACATATAAAAATTATGAATTTATAAACGTTTTCCTCTTGGTGTCATTTTTCAATGGAGGAAAGAGGGCAAATTCATAGTTCTGGTATTTACATCTGGAATTAGGCTACACAGTCTACAGGAAGCAAGTTAACACAGTCTAACAGATGCACGTGAATTTCATGCTGGGCAAAGATGAACTATGTGGAAGATGACTTATAAGGAACTTTTATGTTACATCTTGGCCTGAGGTTAGGAAACTAAAGATGACAAAGGCACTGTTTTAGTATGGGTTTTCTGGTTTTGTTTTTGTCGTGGGGACGGGGTGGGGTAGCGGACTTGTACCCTAACAAAGACCCACCCGAGGCTGCGTGTCTGCCCGGGGGCAGCAGGGGGCGGGAGAAGCTTGGCTCTAGACCACGCGTTCCTTGTCACGTGACCTGTCGCTCTCTTTCCCGTGGCGGCCCTGCTTCCGGCAGGGGCATCACCCGGAAGTGGGGGTAGTCAAGGGAGGGAGGGATAAAGGCGGCTGGCCGCGGCGGCTGGGGGTGGGAAAAGAGAAGCAGAGGGAGGAGTTGCTGCTGCCGCCGCCGCAGCCACGGCTACTGTGACTTCTCCGATTGTGTGAGCTTTGTTGGAGCCTGCGTACGTGGATTTATCGCTGCCACGGTCTGCGTAGCTCCAGCGGTTTAACCATAGGATAGAGAAACCAGGTAAGTCCTACACTGGCTTCCCATCGTCCTTTCTCCTGCAGGGAGTCTTGTGTGCTGTCAGTTTGTACTACGAGTGTGGCGAGAAGGTCATGTTAGTCTGGGGCAGTCTCGAAAGTCTCACTTATTCACAATTCAGATATTACTACACTTATGTTTTACCTCCCCTAACAGGGGATAGAGGAGGGGAAATTAAATCCTGACCTGTGTCACTTTCTTGTACCCTCTTGGAGAGAGTGTCTTGATCATCTATGGCCTACGTTACCCAATTAATTGAGGGTACAAGAAAGTTTGTGTTTGGCATTGGAAGTCACATGGACTGGGGTCTTTGCTTAGTGACACCTCTTTATACTTTGGAAGCTAAGTTTACTAAAATGACCATAATTGATGAAATAATAATTGAAAAATAGATATTCGGCTTCTTGTCTTGCTCTGGGAGCGTAAGGTATACTGAGAGAACACTCTTGTTTCCACTTAGTTTTGTTCATTGTGCCCCCTTTCCAGTAAAGTTACTCTCCATTGTCCACCCCTGTGGCATCTTATCTTTGACACTTTTCTTCGTTGTAGACGTTGAGATTATCTGAAGCACAAACTCTTACTGGTTCACAATTCAGCGTTTTTCCAGGATCTGATCTTTATTTTAATCCGAGACTCTTCATCTACAATAGTATGGCTTTGTACTGAGAATATGTGTAGAACATTGAATTAGATGATACTGAGGTTATTAATTTTTTTTTTTTTTTTGCCGGGGGCGGGGGAAGGGGCGATGCACGAGAAATAAGAGTTCCTGGCCTCAAAAGCGTTTACATCCAATAGGCCGGGCGCAGTGGCCCACAGGCCTGTAATACCAACACTTTGGGAGGGTGGATCACTTGAGGTCAGGAGTTCGAGACCAGCCTGGCCATCATGGCGAAACCCTGTCTCTACTAAAAATACAAAAATTAGCTGGGCGTGGTGGCGGGCGCCTGTAATCCCAGCTACTCGGGAGACTGAGGCAGGAGGATCGCTTGAACCTGGAAGGCGGATGTTGCGGTGAGCCGAGATCTCTCCACTGCACTCCAGCCTGGGCTACCAGAGCGAAACTCTGTCTCCAAAAAAGAAGGAAAAAAAAAAAAAAAGAGTTTACATACAATTGAGTCCTAATTGAGTCAGTTGAAATCAGCTATGAAGACAACGGTTTCTAGCAGCCCCACTGACTGAATTACTACGTTGCTTATTGCATCCTTTTTAATGGTTATTTTTGAACTGGCATTTTATTATATTTAACATTTTCTTGTGTCTAAGGTCATGACATGAGAGAGTTTTTTTGTACTTGAGGGTCTCAATGTAGTAGGAAAGATATACGATTACCTAAACATTTAAAAAATCTCACGAACATTCTATAGTAGAAACAGGAAGTGTTATGAGAGTGCAGGGAAGGGAGCATGTGAACTGGGCTTTGAAAAATAGATAGGATTTGGCTTTGCAGGAATGGAGGAAAAGGAAGACATCTATCTGGACTGTTAGATAGAAGAAATAATGTGAGCAAAGCCGTGGGGGTCTGGAATGTTGCCCCACATCCAGTAACACACTGTATGTCAATGTCCCTACTTCTAACAGCCACATCTTCCAAGATGTCACTGATTAAAATTAGAAAAAAATATAGAATACAAAACTAGTCAGCTCACAGACATATCCAACTGCCCTTCAGCCAACAAAAAAAGCTTATATAGAGAAAAAATACACGGACATGACAAAAACAATGTTAATGTATGAGGCTTAATTCTGATGTAAACTCAAATCTAAAAGAGAAAAATGTAAAACTTGCTAGCTATACTTTAATTCTGATTGAGTGTTGTGCCTTAAATATAATTTGGAATCATTTTTTAAATTGTTGGGAATGAATAACATTTTCTGAAGTGAGCAGCTGTTCCAGGTTTTCCCCAAGGAGTCTCTGCTTTTCCTTTTTTCCTCTAAATTGATTTCTCTCTATTGGTCTTCTTAACTTGATAGGAACATTTCTTTTCGATCATAGCCTTAGAAAGATCGATTCCTGCCCTCAAGATAAGGTTAAACACTAATCCCTCCGAAGGATAGGTTAACATCTCTGTTCTCTAAAGCAGAAGATTGATTTTCTTTGAAAAATGCATGCAGAAGCAGTAAAATTTGCTTACAAAACAACAGAGAGAGAAAAAAAAGAGTGCAAAAATAACCCCAGCTAACACTCTACAACCTTCACTTCTGTGAGGGTGCTAAAGGAAATACATTTTTAAAAAATAAATTCCTGTTATAACTCCTTTTATCTATATATATTTAAAAGCTCTTGGCAAACTTTATTAATCAAGACTTTGGACATCTTGATGAGTGAAAATAATCTTCATTTGCCAGTTGGGAAAGTAAATTGCAAGGAGAGATTTTTGTGTGAACTCATACAAGCACTAGCATAGATGAGAATAGTATTTGGGAGTTTTGTCTCAAAATTCCTTCTATTCATCTTTGTTAAAGGGCAGTTCAGGTTTTACAGTGTTTTGTTTTTTAGACAACAATATTTCTTAGGATATAACTCAACATGGGGCCGGGGCAAGAGTGTTGGGGGACTGGGGGACAGACGAGTGATAGGCAATGGCTAGGCAGAGTATTTTAGTTCAGTCTACCATCCCAGCAATCATGTTTTTCCCTCTTAAATCTCAGTCTTCAGGTTGATTTAATGTGACATTACTTGCTTAACTTGCTGAGATAGTTTGGCAAGAAAAATATCAAAATTCCTTTAGAATGTGTTTCATTAAAGTAAAAGGGTCCTGTGTTTCTGGTTTCCTAAAATGTTCTTACTTTTTGCAGCACTGTTTGCAAATTGAAGTGATTTCCTAATCTTTGTGTTCCCAAATGTATAAGATATTGGTAGACTACATCAGTTTTCACAGATACCTCTTTCCTTGAAGGAAGTGAGGGTAAAATACCCCATTTTGAGCCAGTTATGTGTACTTTGTACCATATTTTTTGTCCGCATTTAGAATTATACAGCTATGTCACAAGGATGAAAAAAGAGTTTTGCTTATTTTTACTATTAAACTCTAGTGTAAAAGTCCAGTTTTTCAGACCTATGATCAGGAGTGCATTTTTAACAATTTACCAGTTGAAATAAATGGGTTATTTCACATTGTAGGGATATTGTTTTAGATTGAGCATTAACCTTATTTTATTTTATTTTTATTTTAAAAGATGTTATTGTTATTATTTATCTATGTATTTATTTATTTTTAGAGACAGGGCCTCGCTCTGTGGCCCAGGCTAGGGTGCAGTGGTACAATCATATCTCACTGCAGCCTTAATCTCCCGGGCTCAAATGATCCTCTGGCCTCTCAAGTAGCTGGAACCACAGGTGCGTGCCACCATGCCTAGCTACTTAATTAATTAATTATTATTATTATTTTTAAGAGATGGGGTCTTGCTCTGTCACCTAGGCTAGAGTACAGCGGCGCCCTCATAGCTCACTGCAGCCTCGATCTCCCAGGCTCAAGCGATCCTCCTACCTCAGCCTCCTGAGTAGCTGGGACTACAGGTGTGTGCCACCACTCCCAGCTAATTTTTAAATTTTGTGTAGAGACAGCATCATGCTGTGTTGTCCAGGCTGGTCTCAAACTCCTGGCCTCAAGCAATCCTCTTGCCTCAGCCTCCCAAAGTGTTGAGATTACAGGTGTGAGCCACAGAGCTTAGTTGAGATTACAGGTGTGAGCCAGACCCTTAGTTGACCTTGTTTGTAAAAAGGTAAGGTGTTTTCTCCATCTGACTTCAGACCAGCCTGAGAACAGAGCAGAACCTCCTACAGACACCCATTGCCCTGCTGCTGTACACTTCAACAGCTTGCACAAGGGAACTCACTTGGAGAAATTGTGTAGTTTTAAAATGTATTTTGTATAAAATAACTTGCTCTGCTATAAACCACCATTAAAAACCAGTGTTTTGATTTGGCACTTAAATATTTTTGGAGTGAAAATTATCACTAAAGTAACATATGACTCCAACAAAAAATATGGTTTTATTATGTTAAAGAGTACTGTATTGATTTGCCAAAGTTTTGTAACTTAATAAAGATATTAACTTCCTTGGATTTGTAGTTTGTGATTTAGTATGCTGTACTGTGGGCGGGTTATGTTAACTGAAAAAATAAAGTCATTACCTGGAAAAAAAAGTTAATGTGTTTTGTTTTGTGCCATTGTAATTGCTGCTGATCCTGCATGTGCAATTGATGTCTCAATAAAAGCAGATAGGGAGGGAAGAATATCTGAATTACTTCCCTTCCGTACTCCCACTTGAAAGTTTGCAGAGCGCTCACTGTATACTTCTTGGAATTGTGGAGAAAATGGTTTCTGCTTTGTTGAGTGTGCTACCTGAAGTGTGCTACCTGCCACTCAGGAGAGTAAAGCATTAAAAGAACTTCTATTAAGACCTGAGAAACTGTCAACAGAGATATAAGAACAGAGAGAAAAAAGTTAAAAGTGGGAAGCCCTCTAAAGAAAATTATCAGAACTATTTAGGATAAACTTGTAGCTGACCTACAGTGTCATGAGGATACTTAAGAGTTGATCCTTGAGCTAACAAAAACTTAAGGAGAGCTTAGTTGTTAAAGAATTCCAAGTGTAATATCCTTTGTTGTGGTAGGCATAAAAGAAGATATCTAACTTTTTTGATGATGATAAAATTGTTTGCTCTAAGACTTCTTATTAATTATAAATTTATTAAGTTAATATGTTTTAATTATTAATATAAATTATTAAATATATGTATTAATGATTAATAGATTGTATTATTAAAACAATATTATATTAAATTATTTGCATACAGCCAGTTTCTTTTTTCTGTTTTTTGAGACAGGGTCTTGCTCTGTTGCCCAGCCTGGAGTTCTACAGTGGCATGATCTCAGCTCACTGCAACCTCTGCCTCCTGGGCTCAGGTGATCCTCCTACGTTAGCTCTTGAGTAGCTGGGACTATGGCACGGGCCACCATGCTCTGCTAATTTTTTTTTTTTATTTTTAGTAGAGACTGTGTTTCACCATGTTACTTAGTCTGGTCTTGAATTCCTGAACTCAAGCAATCTGCCTGCCTCACCCTCCCAAAGTACTGAGATTACAGGAGTGAGCCACTGCTCCCAGCCTACTTTCTTTAAAAAATTTTACACCATTGGCCTGAAGGAAAAGCCAGCTTCATTTTGACCAATAAATGCTTTCTTCTATTTTGCTGTTAATTCTAAATGTTACTTTTTACTTCAGATTTTATCCACAATATCTTGTTATTAATTTCTAATCACACCTGTAAGTGCATTTTTATGTTCTTAGTAATCAGATTGGTGTCATATATCTTCACGTATTGTTCATCTAAAGCAAAGTGTTTATTTTGCACATCTGTTTCTGCCTAGGTGATAATAGGATTAATTTTGATCACAAAAATCTTTAAAACCTTCAGATAGTTTTAAAGCCTTAAGTTCTTTGAGTGATGATGGGAAAAAGGATATATATATATATGTATGTATATTTAAGACAGAGTCTTGCTCTGTTGCCCAAGCTGGAGTGCAATGGCACGATCTCGGCTCACTGCAACCTCCGCCTCCCAGGTTCAAGTGATTCTCCCTGCCTCAGCCTCCTGAGTAGCTGGGATTACAGGCACCTGCCACCACACCCGGCTAATTTTTGTGTTTTTAGTAGAGATGGGGTTTTGCCATGTTGGCCAGGCTGGTCTCGAATTCCTGACCTTAGGTGATCTGCCCACCTCTGCCTCCCAAAGTGCTGGGATTACAGGCATGAACCACCATGCCTGGCTGAAGGATAATTTATTTAGTACAGTACATTATTTGACCTTGAGTGCCAAGGTATGATTAGAATTGCTTAAGAGTTTGTCCACTGTGTTTATTGCAAAAATAACCCACAGATTCCTCTTTCTTTAGGGCAAGTAATAAGTCATGGGATCTTGACTCTTACTATTTTTTTTGGATGCAAATAAGTGAAGGTGACCAGAATTGTTCCTCTGTCTGGTGTGGAAAATAGATCTGGTACTTTATTGTTTGCATTTTGCTAAGAGTACACATACTCTTTCATAGGGCCAAATTTTATTCCCAGACCTAGCAAGTGGTTAAACTGGGATTTAAATCCAGTCAGTTTTGGCTTCAGAACCTGTGCTCTTACCTAACATAAAGGAACTGTGTTTTTAAAAGTACATAGACATTTGAGCAAAGTAGGCATATTCGAATTAAGTTCCTTGTTTGTCTTAAAATGGGAAATACTCATTTATCGTTTAATGTGCGAATGAGCAAATTGATTTTGTGATTAAATGATTAAGATATTGGTAGCTCATAATTTCCTTGGTAATTTAAAACTAATCTCAAAAGTAGGGAACCATAATTTTGTTTTTAGCTAATTATGTTATTTAAAGATATGCTGGGCCAGGCACTGTGGCTCACGCCTGTAATCCCAGTACTTTGAGAGGCCGAGGTGGGTGGATCACTTGAAGTCAGCAGTTCAAGACAAGCCTGGGCAACATGGTGAAACCTCATCTCTCCTACAAATACAAAAATTAACCAGACGTAGTGGTGTGTACCTGTAATCCTAGCTACTCGGGAAGCTGAGGCAGGAGGATCGATAAAGCCCAGGAGGCGGAGGTTGTAAGGTTGTAGTGAGCCGAGATTGCACCATTGCACTCTAGCCTGGGTGATGGGGAGTAAAACCATGTCTTAAAAAAAAAAATACTAAAACACCTAATGTTTATTTTTGTTTATTCCTTTATTTTCGAGATGGAGTCTGGCTCTGTCACCTAGGCTGGAGTGCAGTGGTGCCATCTCGGCTCACTGCAACCTCCGCCTCCTGGGTTCTAGCGATTCTCTTGTCTCAGTCTCCCAAGTATCGGGGACTACATGTGTACACCACCATGCCTGGTTAGTTTTTGTACTTTTGGTAGAGAAGGGGTTTTGCCATGTTGGTCAGGCTGGTATCAAACACCTGACTGACCTCAAGTGATCCACCCGCCTCGGCCTCCCAAAGTGCTGGGATTATAGGCTTGAGCTACCGCTCCCGGCCCTGCCATCACGCCCAGCCCAATACTTAATTTCTAAGTTACACCATAGAAAATTGGCTTGCGCGGTGGCTCATGCCTGTAATCCCAGCACTTTGGGAGGCCTAGGTGGGTAGATTGCTTGAACTCAGGAGTTCTAGACCAACCTGGGCAACAAGGTGAAACCCCATCTCTACAAAAATTGCAAAAAATAGCCAGGCGTGGTGGCGTGCGCCTGTAGTCCCGGCTACTGGGGAGGCTAAAGTAGGGGGATTGCTTGAGCCTGGGAGGTTGAGGCTGCAGTGAGCTGAGATCATGCCACTGCACTCCAGCCTGGGTGACAGAGTGAGACCCTGTCTCAAAAAAAAAAAAAAAGAGAGAGAGAGAAAGAAAATGGAAAACTCAGATTGAGAGGGTCCCCCGGTAGCCTATAGTACACCTACATATGCTAACATGGCATCTTAAAGCTCATTATGACAGCTGGCAGATCAAATCACTGTGATGTGCTCATCCTGTTTCCCTATCAAGGAAACTCATAACAATCTACTTCTGTAATTAGTGAGCCACAGACTCTAGGCCATCGAGATTTTCCACATTCCCTAATTGTCAGATGCTGAACCATACTTGTACTGAATAAGTTGTGATACAGTGTAAGCAAGGGAAAAGGCCTTATGTATGTCTAACCTACTCTGCAAATAGCTGCATTCTTACAGAGTTGTATGTAAATTGAAGTTTTACAAAGCATGTCAGCACTTCGATTAGTACATTTTTATTGTGTGCTTATTGCATATTCAGTGTTTGCTGTGAGCTATACAAATAAGTATAAGGCATATGTTCCAGTGTCTAGCAAGAGAAAGAAGTTTAATACCAAGCAGAGAGAAATTAGGTACTACTAAACTATGAAACTGATTCCAGGGTATTCGGAATTTAAAAAGAAAGTAGCTAGGAGTATTTGACATGATTTTTCATGAACGAGGTGGGACTTCATTTCTTACTCAACAGTGATTTATTGAGTATCCACCATGTTCAATGGTGGTATGATAGTGAACATAGCACATATGGTCCTGCTTTTGTGGAGTTTACAGTCTAGTGAAGTAATAGAACTTAAATATGTGCAAGAAAACATTCTAGGTGAGGGGACCAGTTCTAAACAAAGTCATAGAAATAAATGATAAGAGCATGGACTGCATGGCAGTCAGTGAAGGGACTTGCCTGATTGTAGTAGAGATTTTATGTTGGGGAGGAGCATTGCAAGTGACAGATGCAGACCATCTTTTGAATGCTTTGAAGAACTACTTAAGTCTGTCTAAAAGTCCTTTGGATACACTGTTCCGGAGAGAGTTTGGGGGCTTTGGGGTCATACTGCCTTGGTTTGATCTCATCTCCACTCTAATTTGTTTAAGTTTAGAATTTTATAGTAAGTTTTCTCAGTGACCCAACTCTACAGGCAATAAAATGATATTTACAGAGTGGCTGGGGTCAGTAACCCTTGTATCAGTTAAGCAATGTACACGTGAAGTGCCAGTAGGAAGTCCAAGGAAAGATTGGGAGAAATAAAAGGAGGTTAGTCAAGGAAAGAAAAATACATTCTGTGATGGTTGGTAGAATGTCATCAGAAATGTCTTCAAGCAAAACAGTACGTTTGCCTGTCTTTGTTTCTAGTTGCGTTTAACGGTACTGTGTTTTCCTTGTCTAAATATGAAGAAGAGAAACTAAACTGCAGCTATTTGACTTGGGCATCTGAGAGCTACCAATAGTTGGCTTAGGTTATGTTCTACATTTGAAGCATCTGGTCAATTTTAGATTGTCTTCTATACTTGAAGCATCTGGCTAGACCAGTTGTGTCCCAGTTTTGTATTTTACCTAAACTCAACTTGGTCAGAAGCTTATGTAGTAAGTATTGTTTGTAACCTGTGTTAGTACTCTCTTAACATGGCTTAAGGCGTGAATGGATTGCCAAATGAATACCTGTTATGACCTGTATTTTTTCTTGTTACCTTTGGATTTAATGTAAGTATAATAATGCTCCAAGAACATTTGACAGTATTGTTCAGGCACTGTTTTTTTTTTTGAGAGAGGATCTGGCTTTATTGCCTAGGCTGGAGTGCAGTGGCACGATCACAGCTCACTGCAGCCTCAAACTCCTGGGCTCAAGCGATCCTCCTACTTCAGCATTCCAAGTAGATAGGACCACAGGCATGTGCCACCATGCCTGGCTAGTTTTTAATTTTTTTTTTTTTTTTTTTTTTTGTAGAGACGTGATCTTACTTTGTTGCCCAGGCTGGTCTTGCACCCCTGGGTTCGAGTGATTCTCCTGTCTCAGCCTCCCCAGAGTGCTGGGAGTACACAGGCATGAGCCATCATGCATAGCTGCTTATTCAGGTGCCTTTAAGAAATTTTTTCCACCAGAAAAGTAGAAATGATCATACCAGACTACCTTTGTCTCCTCCCAATCTTTTATTATGGTGATGTCTAACCTTGTTATAAGGAGGAGCTTCTTTTAATCTCAGAGTCATGAGATCAGGGCAGATACTGACAGTGTAGTTCCTGAGAAGTAGTTGCTGGCTGTGCTGTTCTTCCTTTCACACTGGAAATCTTAGCTGAGACATGTAGCAGAGAGAAGACATTATGGGGAACCAGCATAGAGCTTTATAGGAGATGAGGTGTCTAGATCTACCAGTAGATCCCGATTTGCAGGTTTGAGACTCCTACCTTATTTCATCCGTAGCTGTTGCATTATACAAATCTAGTGGGCAGCAGCCACAGTCTGTAAAAATTATGACATGGACTTACGCAATGTGGCAGCCCTGGAAGCTACCCAAACCACTTCTATTTCTAGTCCTGTATTCCCTTCAATACCTCCTACATCCAGCAGCCATGATAGTCCCAACACGTTTATCATTTGAGTATCTTTGCTTCCCACTTTAAGGCTCCCCTTTAATCCAACAGATAAAATTTACATCTTTGTCTAAGGATTTCAAGGAGTTGCATAAATTTTCTTATTCTCTTTAAGTATACTCATCAAGAAAATAATACCTGCCTCGTCTAATTCATAGGGTGTTATCAGTATCAAGTGGAATAATGTATGCAAAAACACTTCATAAATTAAAGAATACTACACAAACATAATATTCTTTTTGAATGTATTATGTTGTGGAAAGAACACTGAATTTGAATCAGATGTCTGGCATCTCAGTTCTTTCTGCTGTTAATGAACTGTGACTTTGGACAAATTACTTTGTGCTTTGGGGACTTTGTTTCCTTACCTATAAAAGGAAACTAATAATGCCACTCTTATCTACCCAGAAACCTAAGAGCTACTTTTTCTTCACCTCCACATTCAGTCACCAAATTTGTTGTCTAGTTCTTAAAATTTCTTAAATTGGTCCTCCAGTGGTGGCTCAAGCCTGTAATGCAGCACTTTGGGGAGGCCGGGGCCAGCGGGTGGATCAGAGGTCAGGAGGTCGAGACCATCCTGGCTAACAGTGAAACCCGTCTCTACTAAGAAATACAAAAAAAACCAGGAAGGGGCCCAGGGTGGCGGGCGCCTGTGATCCCAGCTACTCGGAGGCTGAGGGCGGAGGGTAGGCAAGACCCGGAAGAAGTAGACTTGCAGTGAGCTGAGATCCGGCTGCACTCCAGCCTGGAAACAGAGGCGAGACTCGTCTCAAAAAAAAAAAAAAAAAAAAAAAAAAAATTGGTCCTCCTCTCTATCTCAGACCAGTTCTAATCACTTCCCTTTGGGCAGTAGCCTGTTAAAAGGCCCGTAGTAGAAATAGCCATAATATAATGGCTCACTAACCTGCAGGTGGGAGTCTCCCTCTGTCGCCCAGGATGGAGTGCAATGGTGGTGCATGATCTCTGCTCACTGCGGCCTCCACTCCCAGGCTGAGCAATTCTCCTGCCTCAGCTCCACAGGTAGCTGGGATTACAGGCACATACCACCACCAGCTAATTTTGTATTTTTTTTTGAGATGAGGTGCTCTATGCGCCCAGGCTAGAGTGCAGTGGCACCATCTTGGCTCACTGCAAGCTCCACCTCCCGAGTTCATGCCATTCTCCTGCCTTAGCCTCCCGAGTAGCTAGGACTACAGGTGCCCGCCACCATGCCCAGTTATTTTTTTGTATTTTTAGTAGAGACGGCGTTTCACCGTGTTAGCCAGGATGGTCTTCATCTCCTGACCTCGTGATCTGCCTGCCTCGGCCTCCCAAAGTGCTGGGATTACAGGCATGAGCCACTGCGCCTGGCCTAATTTATGTATTTTTAGTGGAGATGGGGTTCCACCATGTTGGCCAGGCTGGTTTCAAACTCCTGACCTCAAATGATCCACCCACCTTGGCCTCCCAAAGTTCTGGGATTACAGGCATGAGCCACTGTGCCTGGCCCTATTTTAACCATTTTTAAAGGTACAAGTCAGTGGCATTGAGTGCGTTCTTAATGTTGTACAATCATCACTGTTATGCATTTCTAGATTTTTTCATCATCCCAAACTGAAACTCTGTACCCATTAAATAATAGCTTCTCATTCTGCCTTCTCTCACCCCCTGATAACCTCATTCTCCTTTCTGTGTCTATGAATTTACCTATTCTAGGTACTTTTTGAAAAATAATTTCAATATTTATTTTTGATTCAGAGGGTACATGTGCAGGCTTATTACCTGGGTATATTGCATGATGCTGAGGTAGGGATACAATTGATACCGGCAACCAGGTACTGAGCAGAGTACACAATAGTTTTTCAACCCTTGCCCCACTCCCTCCCCACCGAGTAGTCCCCAGGATCTATTGCTGCCATCTTTATGTCTATGAGTACCCATTGTTAGCTACCACTTATAAGGGAGAACTTATGGTATTTGGTTTTCTGTTCTGCGTTAGTTTGCTTAGGATAATGGCCTCCAGCTGATTCCACGTTGCTTCAAAGGACATGATTTTGTTCTTTTTTTAATGGCCATAGTATTTCATGGTGTATATGTACAACATTTTCTTTATCCAATCCATCATCGATGGGCACCTAGGTTGATTCTATGTCTTTGCTATTGTAAATAGTGCTGCAATAAACATACAAGTGCATGTCTGTTTTTGGTAGGACAATTTATTTTCTTTTGGATATATACTCAGTAATGGGATTACTGGGTTGAACTGTAGTTCTGTTTTAAGTTCTTTGAGAAATCTCCAAACTGCTTTCCACCGTGGCTGAACTAATTTACATTCCCACCAACAGTATATAAGCATTTCTAGGTACTTTTAATAAACGGAATAATACAATATTTGCCCTTTTATGTCTGGCTTATTTTACCTAGCATAATGTCTCAAAGTTTCATCCACGTTGTAGTATGGGTGAGAATTTCATTCCTTTTTATGGCTGAATAATATTCCATTGTTGGGTAATAACATTTTAACTGGTCCTCCTAACTCCAGGCTTCGCTCTATCAAATTTGTCCTTCATGATCTGACCTTACTTACCTTTGCAATCTCCTTATTGTTACAGTTCATGCCATATGCCTCAGCCATACCAACGGTAGTCCTTAAATATGCCATGCTGTTTGACAACTCTGTAACTTTATTCATGGCTCTTTTATCTGAAATTTATTTCCATTCTTCTGGAGAACTCCTACTCAATCTTCAAGACCTGGTTTACCTAACAATAGTGGATGGGTTAAATTATGATATGTTCATATAGTGGACTTCTAGTCAGCCTTTTAAAATTATGGCATATATATTAGTGGTTAAAAGCACAGACTCTGGACCAGGCTTACTGGGATCAAATTTCAAATCTGTCACTTATTAACTATGTGACCTTGGGAAAATTCCTTACCCTCTCTGTATCTCAATTTTTTCATCTATAAAACAGGGATAGTAATTGTATCTATCCCATCAGGTTGCTGTAAACATTTAATTACTTAGAAGTATTAGCTAGGCCGGGCACAGTGCCTCATGCCTGTAATCCCAGCATTTTGGGAGCCCGAGGCGGATGCATCACTTGAGGTCAGGAGTTCAATACCGGCCTGGCCAACATAGTGAAACCCTGCCTCTACTAAGAAATATATAAAAATTAGCCAGGCTTGGTGGTGGGCACCTGTAATCCTAGCTACTTGGGAGACTGAGGCAGGAGAATCACTTGAATCCAGGAGGCGGAGGGTGTGGTGAGCTGAGATCATGCTACTGCACTCTAGCCTGGGCAACAGAGCTAGATTCTGCCTCAAAAAAATAAAAGTAAAAATATTAGCTATTATGTTTTCTTTTATTTATTTTTTAGTTTTTAAATTTTTTGTAGAGACGGGGTCTCGCTATGTTGCTCGGGCTGATCTTGAACTCCTGGCCTCAAGGAGTCCTCCTGCTTTGGCCTCTCAAAGTGCTGGGATTACAGGCGTGAGTCATTGTGCTCAGCCAAAAGTATTAGCTATTGTTATATATTAATATTTACTGTCATAGAAAAATGTTTATTATATAGTGTTAAATGAAAAGAAACATGCTGTAAACCAGAATAGTATATCATTTTTGTTAAAAATGTGTGTGTTGTTGGGTGTGGTGGCTCATGCCTGTAATCCCAACACTTTGGGAGGACCAGGCAGGAGGGTTACTTGAGGCCAGGAGTTTGAGACCAGCCTGGGCTATATTGGGAGAACTAAGCTCTACAAAAAATACAAAATTAGCTGGGCATGTGGTACATGCCTTGAGTCCCAGCTACTCAGGAGGCTGAGGTGAGAGGATTGCTTGAGCCTAGGAGGTCAAGGCTGCAGTGAGCTATTACTATGCCATTGCACTCCAGCCTGGGCAACAGAGTGAGACACTGTCTCAAAAAAATGTGTGTTTATATGTATACACACATATAATATTCTCCTAGGCTTACATACATCCCCCACCACACACACACACAACCCTCAACATGTTAGTCTTCGTTATTTCTCAGTGATAGACCAATTGGTTGTTTATTTTTTATATTTGCTCATCTATATTTTCTGTTTTTCTCCATTTGACATTTATTTCTTACATTGGAGAGGGTGAAAAAAGACACAATTAAAGCATCTATTCTGTGAAGGCTTCCCTGATTTCCCTTCCTTCATCCTTTAGGGCACCAGAATACCCTGCATTCCTGAACTCCTTAAAGCCTGTGTTATATTCATTTACCTTTTAATCCCCAACTGGGACTAGTGCAGAGCCTAAAAATTACATGCACTTAGCCATATTAGTAAGGTGAAAATGGAATTATGTGCAAGCACTTTACACATGTTATCTCATGTACATCACTCAGCAGTCCCATGAGTAAGAGTTATATGTATTTTTCAGATGAGGAAACTGAGCATCAGAAGAGACCAAACAATTTACTGAAGGTATACAACAGTAAGCAACAGAATTTGGATTCAAATCCAAGTCTGTTTGATGCCAAAGGTGGTCTTTTCAATGTATATTGAATGACTGAATGATCTAATGAATGTATCTGCTGTCTCAGATGACATAATTTATGAAAGACTTATTGATAAATAAATATGCTATATGGATGTAAAGATATGTTGTTATTTTCTGCTATATTTTCATCTGCACCCTAGATTCCGACAAGGCAAACCAGCTTTCCTTCTCCCCATGCACAATTTTTTCCCTCTATTAGTCTAAATTGGCAATTTTGGCTCTCCATTTGTCTTTTTATACTGCCCATGCTCTTTACACTCTTTAGGAACCTGACTCATAATTATGATATTAAGCTTTTCAGATTAATCTAGCCGCGTCCATCAGATTTACTGTTGTGTGTGCATGTTGAGGAAACTCATTGGAAAGTATCTGGCCAGATATAATTTGTTTCAGTGATGCCAAAGTATGGTAATTCCTAGTTTAATGTGTTTACCTTTTTCTTTTTTCTTTTTTTTTTTTTTTTGAGACAGAGCCTATTTTCCTTTTTTTCATGTGCTGATATGTCCACATTTAATTTCCTACATTCATACTCATACCGCTTTCAAAAGAAGGTGTTGTCAATGATAAAACATTAGACAGAAATAGTTTTTAGACATAGGATGTTAATTAATAAGTTCAGCCTATGGCTTATTTAGGTTTATGTTTTTGTGTGTATGTGTACATAGCCTTCATCATTTAAGTTTATGTTTTGTGTGTATGTGTGTGCAGCCTTCATCAAAAGAAAAAAGGGGGATAGTCAAGAGGCATTTTAATAATTTATTTCACAGCTACAACAGAATATACTAAACGAAAATTTAGAATTTGATTATAGCTTGACTCCCTACAATTTTTTCAGAATTAAAAATTTGAATCCCCTTTAAAGCCAACTAACTGAAGGGAAGCATCTACTTTGTGAAAATTGCCTATCTAAAATGGGGGGGAATAACCCCCCTTTAAGTACAGCACTTTTTTTATTCTACCAGAACCAGGTTTCTAAAGATTTCAACCTATTTTTATAATCTCAGTTTTTTGAGATGACAAAGTTCATTTTAGTGATTTCTAACTAAGAAAGCACAATCCACAGAACTGAAGAATGGATTCTGGAAAGGGAAACTTCCTGCAAATTATGATGAATTTATAGAAATAGTAAATATTTAAATTACATAAATAGTAAATATTATTGTTGGTAGTTATTTGTCTTGATTTCTGTTCAACAAGTGTGCATTTGAATTAGCACACAATTTATTTTATTCCTAGCAATTCAGTATATTTTTCATAGCCATCAATATTTGGGATTCTGCTTGCTTATGATTACAAATCACTTGAAACCTGCCAGTTGAAAACTCTCAAGGGTGTGAAATGATATGAGCCTTCTGTGAATTCATTCCCCTTTATCTGTATGAAATACCTGGCCAACCAGTTGTCTTTGACAATTTTAAAGTACTGTTTCCTTTCTTAAAAACTTCTTTCCAGAAGCTGGTCTCCCACACATTTCCAGTACATAATTTTTCATCCGTATCTGTCCTGACAGGGATTCAGCTTTGAATAGGAGAGAATGTAACCAGATTTTCACCCTTATTGGCCTAAGTCTTTATTTTTTGAGACAGAGTCTTGCTCTGTCACCTAGACTGGAGTGCAGTGGCATGATCTCGGCTCACTGCAACTTCCGCCTCCCGGGTTCAAGTGATTCTCCTGCCTCAGCCTCCCGAGTAGCTGGGACTACAGGCACGTGCCACCATGCCCAGCTGATTTTTGTATTTTGGGTGGAGACGGGGTTTCACCATGTTGGCCAGGCTGATCTCGAACTCCTGACCTCAGGTGATCCACCCGCCTCGGCCTCCCAAAGTGCTGGAATTACAGGCATGAGCCAACACGCCCAGCCAGCCTAAGTCTTTAAAACAGGACTTGAAAGAAATTGAAGGGTTGGATATGGGTGGGGATGTAGATCTAGACTATATTTCTGGAATGTTTGCTTCCTTCGTGCTGAAAATTGTTCTTTGGACCTTGGTATGAAAAGAGAAAATATATGAAAAACAAGAATGTTATGAAAAGTCTAAGTATTCTGAAAAATACATCAGTATACTACTTTGTAATCATACCATATAAATATTTCAGCTATAAAAATTATGACAAAATAAATTTTCTCCCAATATGTTAACTGCTTTAAAAAAAGTATTGGCAAGATTGATTATATTCTATTCTAAGAGGAAAGATAACTTTGCATAATCACCAAGATGGTTTACCAACATACACCACATATGCTGAGTATTACAGTCTTCACCAACATGAGTCAAATGCTAGCGTGAATAGGGTTGGTAGTACAAACCTACCTGGTACCTTTTTGGTTTTGCTGATTAAATGGTGCTAATGAAGCCAGGGTTATAGACTTCATCTCTGTGGGAGTCACTTGTCCTTTGAAGTCATTAGGTATGCCACTAACTCTACTCCACAGTTTTCCGAATGCAGTTTGTTCATTCAGAAAGGGAGGCTAGTACAGAGTAAAAATAGCTCAACAAAAAGCCATCATCAGTACCCATTGCCCTTATCCTCCTGATGGGGGGAGGAGGGTCTGTAATGTCCAGGCTTTCAAACTCACATATACATTTTTATTATTAATCAATGGAGGCTGCACTTAGAAATTTATTTCTTTGGACTTCTGCAATATTCTGCTTATAAAGTGTTTCTGTGGTTCCCTCTTTGCCTTTATCTCCAGACTCTTTTGTCTCAAAACTTTACGGTCTCAGAGAACTAAGAAAAGACATGGCTCACTATATGCATTTGCAGAAAGTAGTAAGGCTTTTGTTTTTTATCTCCATAAAGTGATCTCAACAAATTTCTCTAGAGTGACAAATCCACAGTTTCAGAATTGAAACTAAACAATTCTTTTGGGGTTTATTAGACTCCTCTATATTAAGTAGAGCAGTTTTAGGTGAGCCTCTGGGAATCTCATGAAACTGAGCTTCCAGTGTGGCTCATAGTCTTTTGTAATCTATACAAATCTATAGTATCTTTTATTGAGTATCATTAAAGAATGAGGTATTTTGCAGAAGTGAATTTCAAAATAACTGAAGTATACCCTTTACATTTTTGTCATTCAGAGATCTTAAAGGGGGATCTGATGCATGCATCCTACAAAGGTATCCTTGAAATATGTTAACTTTCCAAAATAAAAATACTTTTATTTCTGATTAGAACATTGATAAATGGTCAATGTAAAAACAAAATCCAGTCAATATTTATTTATTTATTTATTTGAGACAGAGTCTCGTTCTGTTGCCCAGGCAGTGGGGGCAATCTCAGCCCACTGCAACCTCTGCCTCCCAGGTTCAAATGATTCTCCTGCCTCAGCCTCTTGAGTAGCTGGGGCTACAGGTGTCCACCACCACACCTGGTTAATTTTTGTGTTTTTAGTAGAGACGGGGTTTCACCATGTTGGCCAGGCTGGTCTCAATTTCCTGACCTCAAGTCATCCACCCGCCTCGGCCTCCCAAAATGCTGGGATTTTAGGCGTGAGCCACCGCGCCCAGCCCCAGTCAATATTTAGATATCTCTCCTTTCTGAGATTTATTTTTTCTTACAGCATTTATCACTACTTGACTTTTGCGTTTTTGTTTTTTTTTTTTTTGTTTTTTGAGATAGAGTCTTGCTCTGTCACCCAGGCTAGAATGCAGTGGTGCAATCTCAGCTCACTACAACCTCCACCTCCCCGGTTCAAGTGATTTTCCTGCCTCAGCCCACCGAGTAGCTGGGATTACAGGTGCACACCACCATACCCGGCTAATTTTTGTGTTTTCAGTAGAGACAGGGTGTCACCATGTTGACCAGGCTGGTCTTGAACTCCTGACTTCAAGTGATCCTCCCGCCTCAGCCTCCCAAAGTTCTGGGATTACAGGCATGAGCCACTGTGCCTGGTTCACTACTTGATTTTATATATTCCTTTGTTTGCTTATCGTCCATCTTCCTCACGAGAATGTGAGCCCCATGAAAGAAGAGACAGTGCTCCTCTTCACTGCTGTATCACCAGCACGTAGCTTAGTACCTGAAACATAATGGGACTTCAATAAATATGTGCTGACTAAATGAAGAAAATAGAAATCACTCTTAATTCCACCATCCAGGGATTAGCCACTGTTAAGATTCTGGTATAATTTCTTTCTTCTTTTTTGGGGGGGATTTCTTTTTTTATTATTATTATTCTTTAAGTTCTAGGGTACATGTGCACAACGTGCAGGTTTATTACATATGTATACTTGTGCCATGTTGGTGTGCTGCACCCATCAACTCGTCAGCACCCATCAACTCATCATTTACCTCAGGTATAACTCCCAATGCCATCCCTCCCCCCACCCCTTCCCCATAATAGGTCCCGGTGTGTGATGTTCCCCTTCCCGAGTCCAAGTGATCTCATTGTTCAATTCCCACCTATGAGTGAGAACATGGGGTGTTTGGTTTTCTGTTCTTGCGATAGTTTGCTGAGAATGATGGTCTCCAGCTGCATCCATGTCCCTACAAAGGACACAAACTCATCCTTTTTATGGCTGCATAGTATTCCATGGTGTATATGTGCCACATTTTCTTAATCCAGTCTGTCACTGATGGACATTTGGGTTGATTCCAAGTCTTTGCTATTGTGAATATTGCTGCAATAAACATACGTGTGCATGTGTCTTTATAGCAGCATGATTTATAATCCTTTGGGTATATCCCCAGTAATGGGATGGCTGGGTCATATGGTATTTCTAGTTCTCGGTCCTTGAGGAATCGCCATACTGTTTTCCACAATGGTTGAACTAGTTTACAATCCATCTAGTTTACACCAGCAGTGTAAAGGTGTTCCTATTTCTCCACATCCTCTCCAGCACCTGTTGTTTCCTGACTTGGGCAAAGGATATGAACAGACATTTCTCAAAAGAAGACATTCATACAGCCAACAGACACATGAAAAATGCTCGTCATCACTGGCCATCAGAGAAATGCAAATCAAAACAACAATGAGATACCATCTCACACCAGTTAGAATGGCAATCATTTTTTTTCTTTTTTGAAGAGCAACCCTATTAACTGATCTGGTATGATTTCTAACAAAAGTATTTTTCTTTTACATACACATTCTCATGTGTATATATACATTTATACAACATTTTAATAAAAATAGGACTATCGTCAATTGTTTGTAGCCTTTTTTCACTTTACTCATCACAGACATGATGTCATTAAGCCAACAACTCTGTGTTTTTAATGGAGATATGATAATGTATTGGACCAATTCCATATTGATGTTTAGGTTGGTTCCAGTTTTTCAATCACATAAACAACCTTGTGATAAGCATCCTTAGCCATACATCTTAGTACAGTTGTCTGTACCTTTCCTCCCCTTTGAATATATTCTTAGAACTGGAATTTCTTGGTTAAAGGGTATGCATATTTTAAGACTTTTCTTTGAGACAGGGTCTCACTCTGTCAACCAGACTGGAGTGCAGAGGTGCAAACGCGGTTCACTGCAGCCTCAAGTGATCCTCCCACCTCAGCCTCATGAGTAGCTGGGACTACAGGTGTGCACCACCACACCCGGCTAATTTTAAAATTTCTTTGTAGAGACAGGGTCTTACTGTATTGCCCAGGCTGCCTATTTTAAGACTTTTGATAAATGTTGCCAACTTGTCTTTTGGAAACTCTGTCAGGATTGGTGTTAGTTTATACTACTCTCAGCAGTATATCATAGTTTGTTAACTCAAAACTATTTTGATATTAATGATTTTGGAAAAAAAAAAGACTTTCTAGAACACATTAAGTATTTTTAGTGCTTTATTGCTTTTCTAGGCAGAATATCTGTACCTGATTTAATTGTAACACACACACACACACACACACACTCACTCATATATATATGGCCTGACATGTGCTCGACCTGTTATTGCTCACTGTCCTTGAGTTGAGAGTAGTGTTCTTCCTTCTACCACTGCCTCAGGAAAGGGGCATAGAGGTCCTTTCCAGAGCTGAGAATGTCAGTAAGAGATATGTGTTCCTTGGCATCTTGACTTCCTAATTGGAATTTACTATATGTTTCCCCACATGAAACAGTGTTATAGCACTATTAATGTATAGCCCAGCTGCACTATTGTCTCAACTCCTAAAAGTGGGCCTTTGAACCTAGCCATCATGTATAAAGTTCTTCCTATGAGAAAACATGTTTCATCTTCAATATTGAGAAACAACTGTTCAAGAAACCCATTTTTAAATTGAAGGTACTCATTCAGTAAGTACATATTGAGGGCTTATTGTATGTGTGAAGATAAATGTGCTAGGCCCTCAATGGGTAATTCTTTTCTTGATGATGCAGTGTTAAGGTACCCCTGCTCCCTAGTCGTCGTTTTGGTCAGGTCAGGACAACTAGTTGCAATTGTAACCCAGGGAGAAAATATTACTGGAGTGTGTTTGCTAGGCAGGGGACCACTTACAAGGGTTTCTGTAGAACTTTGGAGGCCAGGATTAAAGGAATAGCTGCTCAGAAGAAGTAGAAGAGAAAAACATACAGGAAATGGTAAGGAAGTGGGAAAGTTGGAAAGATTAATGTGTTTCTTTTAGATTAAGAGGAGAAGAGGGTACTGTTTGTCTTCTCAAGATGAGTGAGGATGGACATTCAGGCTGACATTCGGCCATCAAAATGCCTTGTGTAGGAATATTAGTCTTTGCATATACCTTTACAAAGCTGACCTGTCATTGTTCTCTTTTTGCTTGAGGATGGTGCCATACTGCTGCTGCCGTATACCCAAAGAATTGCTTGAAACCATCCCCTTCATTACTTCAACTCTAATGACCATTACTTTTCATTAATTTAGGCTGTATTCTTTTCAGACAACATAAGGTAGGGGAAAAGAGCATACTTTTTGGAATCTCTGACGCCTGAGTTAGAGTCAGATTCTATCATTCATTAACTTATTTGTATTAGGCAAAGGGGCTCTCATTATCTCTTCGAACTTGAATCTTCTCTAGAAGGAGAAAAGTTTTATGTGATTACTAGGATTAAAGTGTTTAAAATGTCTGGAGTGTTGATAGGAACTAAATAAATTTTAATTTGTTTCTTTTTTTTTTTTTTTTTTGAGACAGGGTCTCATTATGTTGCCCAGGCTGGTCTTGAACTCCTGGACTACAAGCAATCCTCCTGCCTTGGCCTCCCAAATTTCTGTGATTACAGGCATGAGCCACTGTGCTCAGCTAAATCTTAATTTCTTTTATTCTCCTCTCCTCCACCTCATTTTCTACCCACTACCAGAATCATCTTCTATTTTAAAAATCTGTGTCTGAAAGAATACCATTATAAAATTAGTATATGAGGTTAAACATAGCCACCTGGCCATGTGTTTAGCTCTTGTCCTTCACAAAACTCCATTAATGTGACAGTGAAAAGATTTTAAAAAGGTTACACCTGCAAGGAAAAGAAAACAGGAGAGCTAAATCAGCAGAGAGATGAATTTAATATATTTTTGGAAGATAGGAAGCACATGAAGAGGGAGAACCTTCCTGCAGAGGATATTAATGAGAAGTGAGCTCTTTAATCTCACATTACCCATGATAGGCTCAGAATTTGAAGGTAAGTTGTTTTTACTGAAAGGTGAAGAAGAGACCCAGGGCTGAAAATAAGGGAAGTGTTTTAAAAACTGCACAGGAAGTGATTGGACCTCTTAGTTTTTCTCAGGAGACCAGGAGTATAGTCTCAGTATTAAGTGAATCTGAAAGACTCTGAGCTCCTGGACAGTGGGGCAGAGTGGAGGATACTAAAGCATTGGGTTGAGAACAGGGGAATTCAGTGGAAGTCTGCATACTGTGTGGTCAGCCCCTTCCCCACACCTTGCTCCCAAATATAACAGCAAATAGAGCTTGCTTTGCAGATGGGAGACTGGAGAATTCTTTTCTTGGAAAATGAATGATCCCAGAGAAAAGAATTCCAGATGGTAACATGATAGGGTTCTGCAATGAAAAAGCTAGCTAGCTGCCATTCACTCGATACTGAAATGCATAGTGGTTAAAGGCATGGGCTCTAGAGTTAGGCTTCCTGAATTTGAACTCAGACTTAACTACTTACCAGCTATATGACCTTGGGCAAGTTACTTAACCTATTTGTTCCTCAGTGTTCCCATCTTTAGGATGGGGAAAATTATGTTTACCTCAAGGTTGTTGTAAAGGTTAAATGAGTTAACAAAGCACTGTTGATGGTAAGCTCTAGTAAATATTAGCTGAGGAAGGAGGAAGTACCCAGGGGGACTTCCTTAGTTGTCAGAGGCAGCTCTGGACTTTAGATCATGCCCCATGGTGACCAGCAACCTTTTCTACTTAGGTAGTACATGGGGTCTGAAGCGGGGCTTTGACCCCACAGAAGACACCTTTCCTCAGTCCCTCTCTCTCATTCTTAACTCTGACTTTTAGGAACATTCTTAAGACTGTCTCCAACTGGAGCATTGAACTCTTACTGTTCATTTATTCAATAAATGTTTATTAGGTGCCTACTCTGTGCAAGTACTGCTCAAGCTGCTGGAATAACAGCAGTGAACCAGGTCTGTAATAATAGCTAACATTTACTGAATGCTTACTGTGTGCTTTACATGTGTTAAGTTGTTGAATTCTTGAAACAACCCTCTGAAACAGATGCTGTTATGATCTCTATTTTACAGATAAGGAAACTGAGGCACAGAGATTAAATAACTTGCCAAGGTCACACAGCTAGCAAGCAGCAGAGATAGGAATCAAATCCAGACAGTCTGGTTCTTGAGGCTGTTTAAAAAAAAAAAATTGTAGAAACAGGGGTCTTGCTGTGTTACCCAGGCTGGACTGGAACTTGAGTCTATGTTTTTAACCATTTTGCCTCCCTGTTCTCATGGAGCTTATGTTCTGGAAGTGGGAGACTGACAGTAAATAAGTAAACAAAGAAAATAGAGACCAAGTAGCAATAGGCAGTACCAATTGAGTATCCCTTATCAGAAATGCTTAGGACCGGAAGTGTTTCGGATTTCAGAATTTTTGGATTTTGGAATATTTGCATATATGTAATGAGATATCTTGGGGATAGGACTCAGGTTTAAACATGAAATTCATTTATGTTTCATCTATAACTTGTACACATAGCCTGAAGTTAATTTTATTATTTTAAATAATTTTGTGCATGAAACAAAGTGTGTACAATATACCATTAGAAAGCAAAGGTGTCACTATCTCAGCCACCCATGTGGACAATCTGTGATCAGCCTAACCATTGTTCCTGACTCTGAATTTATATGCTACTGGTAAGCAATCATTTTCTTGCACTTATTCACATACCTGTAAATTTTAATCAATTAAAAAACATGACATACCATTAATACAGTGAAAAACAAGGTATTCAGGGTAGTTAAGCAGCACAATAGCATCACCAGAATTCCTTTTTTAGCTGTTAAACCACAGCAACAAACAACAACAAGTTTTCAGTCTCTACTTATGATACTGTGTTTTGATTAAAAGATTACTGTATACTATATTTTATGTTTTTAGGTGAAAAGAAACATTAGAAATAGGTGAAGGACCAGAAAATGGGTCCTCTAGGGATGAGGAGGCATTCTGCTGCATGGCTTTTAAAAATGTCTCTTCTAGGCCAGGCGTGATGGCTCATGTCTGTAGTCCCAGCATTTTGGGGGGTCAAGGCAGGAGGATTGCTTGAGCTCAGGAGGTCGAGACCAGCCTGGGCAACATAGCAAGACCTCGTCTCTACTAAACATTTAACAAAAAATTAGCTGGGCGTGGTGGCACACACCTGTAGTCCCAGCTACTTGGGATGCTGAGGTGGGAGGATTGATAGAGCCCAGAAATTTGAGGCTGCAGTGAGCTATGATAACACCACTGTACTCCAGCCTGGGCAACAGAGCAAGAACCTGTCTCCAAAAAAACCCTAAAGTTTCCTCAAGAGTCTTCTGCCTCGTTAACAATGGTTTTTTCTTAGAAGTCTCTCTTTGATATTTTGGACAGATATGATTTCTTGTTCTGTTATGAATGCACGCAGGTACGTTGCAGCTGAAGGGAGCTGGGAGAGCCTTTTTTTTTTCCCCTTAGGGATGCTGAATAAACTGTTGTGTGCCTGCATTTTGATTGCAACCCATCACATGAGGTCAGGGGTGGAATTTCTCAACTCGTGGTATCATGTTGGCACTCTAAAAGTTTCAGATTTTGGAGCATTTAAGGTTTCGGATTTTCTTTTTATTTTATTTTATTTTATTTATTTTTTTTAAGTGATCTTTTTTTAAAATTTTATTTTATTTTATTTATTTATTATTATACTTTAAGTTCTAGGGTACATGTGCATAACGTGCAGGTTTGTTACATATGTATACTTGTGCCATTTTGGCATGCTGCACCCATCAACTCGTCATTTACATCAGATTTTCAAATTAGGAATGCTCAACCTATCTGATAACATATAAAACAAGGATCGTGATACAGAGGGACTGGCAGAGGGTAGCTTTAGTTGGGGTGGTCAATGTTTATGAGCACCAAGTGAGATAAGTTATAGTTCTTTTTTTTTTTTTTTTTTTTTTTAAATAGCCTTACTCTGTCGCACAGACTGGAGTGCAGTGGTGTGATCTCGCATCAGCCCCCAGAGTAACTGGGACTACAGGTGTGCACCACCACACCTGGTTTTTTTTTGTGTGTGTGTCTTTTGTAGAGATGGCATTTTACCATGTTGCCCAGGCTGGTCTTGAACTACTGCGCTTGAGCAATCCACCTGCGTTGGCCTCCCAAATGCAGGATTACAGGAGTGAGCCACCAGGCTTGGCTGAGTTCTTTAAGAATTAATTACTTAGAGTATTGCTGTCTCTGCAGATTTGCAAAATGCCCTTTTTATGATTTGATTTATAATGCTACCCCCACACATTTTAATATTACTAATAAAAAGCAGGAATAGTTCATGTGCACTGGTGTCTTAGTGTGTGTGAGGGACTATACTAAGCAATTTATATAGAATGTTTCATTTTATGCTCATAGCAATGCTATAATAATTCTTTTCTTTTTCAGTCATGGAAAACTAAAGCTTCAGGAGACAAGTGACAGGCCCAGGGCTTTAAATTTAGCAAGTGACAGAGCCAGGATTTGAACAGCGGTAGCCTGATTCCAGAACCACTGCTGTTAAATACTTAACCATTTTATCGATGAAGTGACTTGTGCAAGGTAATTCTTTTTATAAAAAATAGCCAACTTTTATAGAGATATAAAATATTCTAAGCATTACTGGGTCTTCACAGTAACAGTGAAGCTTACCTATATTTTGGAGGCTTCAAGATAGGACATAAACAACACATTTTGAGTAAAGAAGCTTCTAGGGTTGTATGATTTTATCACCCCAAATTAGCAATTTTGTTCATATGAACTAAGATGCATAAGATTCTTTAGCACAAAGCCAGAGCCAGGATTTGACACCAGGCCGTTTGACTTAAGATGTAGAGCCACTCCACTGCAGAGTAACTGATAACATGTAACTTATCTTTGTTCAACGTACTGTGGGAAACCAGTCTAGTGAAATTACATTTTAACAGTACCCAAGGAATGTTTGTTAAATAATTTTTAGTTTTCTAAACCTTCTAAATTTCTCACAACAAAAGCTGAGTGAAGGCAGTTTTATTTTACAGACTTGGAGATAGTGTAGAGCAGTGGCCCAGAGTGAGAGTTCTTGGGTCAGATTGTCTGGTGGCTTCTGCTAATTTTCACTTCTTGATTTAACTGATGCAAGTATTTTTTTTTTTTTTTTTTTTTTTTTTTTTTTGAGACGGAGTCTCGCTCTGTCACCCAGGCTGGAGTGCAGTGGCCGGATCTCAGCTCACTGCAAGCTCCGCCTCCCGGGTTTACGCCATTCTCCTGCCTCAGCCTCCCGAGTAGCTGGGACTACAGGCGCCCGCCACCTCGCCCGGCTAAGTTTTTGTATTTTTAGTAGAGACGAGGTTTCACTGTGTTAGCCAGGATGGTCTCGATCTCCTGACCTCGTGATCCGCCCGTCTCGGCCTCCCAAAGTGCTGGGATTACAGGCTTGAGCCACCGCGCCCGGCCTGATGCAAGTATTAATATAACTTTGAATAGGCAACCTTGCCCTCCAAGCCTTAGTTCCCTTAATTGTGAAAGAAGCTAATATAGTATCTTCCTCATAGGATAAGTATGAGGACTAAATGAGACAACCTGTCTACAAAGTGCTAGGCATGGTGCCTTTTGACCAGCCATCTCTTATCTTGGAAATGGACCCCTCATTCATCATTCATGAATCCAAAGTGAAGTTTTGGCTCCATTGCCTTGTTTATCAGTGCCTGAAATATTCTTCTGACAAATAGTGTGCATGAACTTAGAGTATAGACTTCCCTGACGTATTTTTATTGCTCAGTGCCAAGTTTAAAAAATTTATGGTAAAATACACATACCATAAAATTTACCATTTAAACCATGTTTAACTGTACCGGTTCTATGGCATTAAGTATAGCCACATTGTCGTGCAACCATCCCTACCATCCACCTCCACCTCCACCTTTCTTCATCTTCCCAAACTGAAACTCTGTACCCATTAAACAACACTAGTGGCAGTTTTTGCTTATTATTCTTTTTGACTGAGGCTGCTAGTTAGGAGAAATGTTACTCTGTTTGTACAAAGAAAGACTTTAAAAGAAATGTGATTAGAAATCTATATTATCCCAAAAGCATAATCCATAAATAAAAAATGGATATACTGGACTTAATTAAAATGAAAGCTTTTGCTCTGTAAAAGAAAATGAAAAGACAAGTCATAAACTAGGAGAAGATATTTTAAGTCAAATTTTTGTTTAAGAGATGCAGTCTGTGTTCTCCAGGCTGGACTTGAACTCCTGGCCTCAAGTCATCCTCCTACCTCAGCCTCCTGAATAGCTGGGACTACAGGTATGTGCCACTGTGCCCAGCTGCAAATCACATTTTTGACAAAGATTTGTATCCATAATAAACTTTTAAAACCCTCCAAATGTAACAATGAGGAAACAACCAAATAACAAAATGGGCAAGAGATGTGAATAGAGACTTCACCTAGAAGATATGAAAATAGCAAATAAAGGAAATGCAGATTAGGCAGATGAAAATTAAAACCAAAATGACAATTATAACAAATGTACCACTCTGGTATGTGATGTTGCTAACAAGGGAGGTTGTACGTATATGGTGGTAGGAGGTATTTGGTAAATCTCTGTACTTTCTGCTCAATTTTGTTGTGATCTTAAACATCATCTGTAAATAAAGTTAAAGTGAGATACCACTGTACACTTATTTTTAGAAGGTCTGGAAAAAACAAAAGTGGCAATCCTAATTGTTGACAGGTGTGCAGAACAACTGGAACTTTTATACGTTGCTGATGGGAATACAAAATGACACAGCCACTTCGGAAAACAGTTTGCCAGCAGTTTCTTATGAAATTAAACCTGTATCTCCAATATGACTCAGCAATCCTACTTCTAGATATCTCTCCAAGAGAAGTGAAAACCTGTGTTTACACAAAAACCTGTATATGAATGTTTATACTAGCCTTGTTCAGCATTAGTCAACAAAAATTGGAAACAACCCAGTTATTTCAACTGGTGAAAAAGATGAATAGATTGTTGTATATTTATACCATAGAATACACTCCTTGATTCATGCAATAACATAGATTAATCTTAAAATGCATTTTGCTATGTGAAAGAGACCAGATACAAAAGGCTATGTATCATTTCATTTATCCACTTATATGAATAATCATTCTGTTTATATGAAAATCTGAAAAAGCAAAACTATAGGGAGGAAAACAGTGGATGCCAAGGTTTGGGGGTAAGGGAAGTATTGCTTATAAAGTAAAGGCATGGCATGAGGGAATTTTGGACGTCATGGGATGGTTCTCTCTCTCTCTCACACACACACACACATACACACACATACACACACACACACACCCCCCCCCCCCCCGCTACCTCTCTCTCTCTCACCAACTGTCACCAAATTGATGGGCATGTTGTTAGTGTTAATATTTGGTCTGGTGTACTAATTATCACCCTCCCCCAAAATCTATATTATCAGCTTGGTAGCATATATAGTACGGTTTCATTAAAGAAAATAAATGATGATTTATTAACTAATACGTCATATGAAAAGTCATAGAAGCGTGTTTTTTAGTTTAAAAATATGGGTATGGGGATATACACACACACATTTATTTATCGTAAACTTCTTACTTCACGGGAAATTGCTGGTTATACCAGATAAACTTATTCCACTGCTTGAGCTTTCGGTAGACCATTGTGCAAGTTAATGATAAATTTCACGAGCATAACACCTACTTAAGTTTCTCAGACTCTGTTACAGAAAAGCATTTATCTTGCGGTTCAGGCAGCCTGGGATGGAAGGTAAATGCTTTCTTTTTATAAGTATCCTGAAATCTCAAGTGTAATAGGGAACACGATATTAACATACATTTTCAAAACGCCTCATTCAGTTCTAGTTCCTTTTTTTTCCTTACAAACTTAAATCTCTTCATAACCATCAGACGCCATACCACCCTTGTGAAACAGCCTGCTAGAACTAGACATGTCTCGGGATTCTTAGAGGACTGGGCTAACCAAAGTGGGATTTGAACTTGTTTGAGGAATAAACATGGGTAGTGAGCTGAACCTCTTAATTCCTAGAATTTATGGGTTTAACACTACAAGGGTTGTCACCCTGTTTATTCCTGTAAATAATTAAGACATGTTTATTGTAGAAAACTTCACAATGCACAGCAGAGATTATAAGAGTACTACCATAATTATTACTCCTAAGATAGCTGTTCATTTAGTCTTACAAATTTTGCTATGTAGGTATATACATGTGTGTCTGTCCATGTCTCCTTTTAAAAACAACCAAAAAACCCTCATTTTAATATTCAATATATTATTGATTGTCTTTGTATGTCAGAAAATTTGAATATAATAGTTGTGTATTCTACTGAATATTTGGAATATTATTTATTTTACCAATTCCCATTTTATTAGTCTTTTAACTTATATCCACTTGTTTTGGCTGGGCGTGGTGGCTCACACCTGTAATCCTAGCACTTTGGGAGGCCGAGACAAGTGGACCACTTGAGTCCAGGAGTTCGAGACCAGCCTGGCCAACATGGCAAAACCCCGTCTCTACTAAAAATACAGAGAATTAACCGGGTGTGGTGGTGTGCGCTTGTAATCCCAGCTACTCAGGAGGCTGAGGCACGTGAATTGCTTGAACTTGGGAGGCGGAAGTTGCAGTGAACTGAGATTGTACCACTGCACTCCAGCCTGGGTGACAGAGCAAGACACTGTCTCAAAAAAAAAAAAAAAAATTACATATATCCACTTATTTTTGCTCTGATGAATATTGCTATATTAGTATCTTTGAGTATCTCTCCATTATCCCTCCATTTATTCCTGAAAGCAGTATGGCCAGGTCAGAGAGTGGCACTTTTTTTTTTTTTTTTTTTTTGAGAGTCTCCCTCTGTGGCCCAGGCTGGAGTGCAGTGGCGCGATCTCGGCTCACTGCAAGCTCCGCCTCCCAGGTTCATGCCATTCTCCTGCCTCAGCCTCCTGAGTAGCTGGGACTATAGGTGCCCACCACCATGCCTGGTTAATTTTTTCTATTTTTTACTGGAGACGGGGTTTCACCGTGTCAGCCAGGATAGTCTCGATCTCCTGACCTCGTGATCCGCCCGCCTCAGTCTTCCAAAGTGCTGGGATTACAGGCGTGAGCCACTGTGCCCGGCCGGCACTTTTTTAAAACTTATTTTTTATTATCAAAGTAGTACATATGCTCATAGTAATGAGAAGACACAAGGTGCAAAAAGGTATAAGGTTAACAGTAAAATGCTCTGACTTAACAGTTCCCCTCTCAGAGGAACTGTAAAATAAACAGATATAAATTTACGTTAATTTATACATTCTGTAGAAAATTCATGTGTGTTAGATGATATATTTGTTTTCTTGAAACATCCACTCTAATTACAGAGTTTACTAAGGTTGAGTTAATATAGAGAGGTATTAGAGAGTTTAATAAGGTTGGCAGTTAAATATATCAAAATTATGCAGTTACACAATTATGTCACGTATACACCAACAATAATCATCTAGAAAATATAATGAAAAAATCTGTTATTCATATATATCTTCTTATTAAGTTTATTTCTTTAGTTTGTTTTTGTTTTTTTGGGGGGGACCCCAAAAATACTAAAGAATAAACTTAAGAAATGTGTAGTAAGATTCAATATTGTAAAAAGAGGTTAACTATTTAAGTTAGTCTATAAATTTAAGAGATTTTGATGGAGGGAGGATCTGACACAATGATGTTAAGGTTCATATGAAAGAGTAAATATTTGAAAACACACAGACAAATTCTGAAAAAGAAGGATGACAAGGGGGATGTGCCTTATTAGACAAAAAATGCATTAAAATGTACAACAGTTTTAAAAGTTAACATTGTACCTAATATGTTGTACACTTAAAAATGTGTTAAGAGGGTAACTCTCATGGTAAGTGTTTTTACTCCAATAAATAAAATTTTAAAGAATTTCTTCATTCCCCCCCCCCCAAAAGTACTGGCACCAAAATAGAATAACAGATCAAGGGAAGAAAACATCCCAAAAGAGACCCCTGAATAAAAATTTAGTGTACTGTATATTTAATAGTGGTAGCTTTTCAGGTAGATGAGGAAAGAGTGGTTTACTTAACAAATGGCATTGGGACAATCAGTTAATGATTCTGAAGAAAAAAAGTTAGTTTCTTATGTTATATACTTAAACTGAAATAAATTCTAGATGAGTTAAGGATTTAAATGTAAAGTACAAAAGGTACTAGAAGAGAATATAAATTGAGGTAAGAAAGGCCTTCCAAAGCCTGACACCAAAGGCATGGTACTTAAAAATTTAAAAACCCCACAAACAGATAAAAGATAAACAAGAAACTTAAAAAAGACTAACAATATATGACAGGTAAATGATGAATATCTTTAATATGCAAAGATCTCTTACCTATCTGTAACAAAAAAGGTAAACAAAAGAAAAATGCACAATGGAGGTAAACAGGCAATTCACAAATGAAGAATACAAATGGTCAAAAAAAATCTCACAAAGTTATTGGAGATAAAAAACAGATGATCATTTTTCACATAACAGATTGACAAAGCTTAAAAAGAATTTTCATAGTACCTGATAAAAGTGTGGCTAGACACTCTCCTATACTGCTAGTGTAAGTGTGAAATGATATCCTTCCAGAGGGTGATTTACAGTATGTATCACAAGCCTTAAGAAGTACTATTTATATTTAGAACATGTGGAAAAATAAATAAATAAGTACTATTTATATATGTCATTAGTGAGTGTATAAATTGATACAGTTTTTCTGGAGGGCAGTTTGGAACTATTTATCAAAGTTTAGAATGTACATGCCCTTTGTCCTAGCAATTACACTTCCAGGAATTTTATCTAAAAGATATGCTCATGAAGATGTATATACAAGGATATTCATTGAAGCAGGGTTTATAATAGCACAGAACTGAAAACAACCTAAATGTTAATCAAAAAGGAACTAATTAAATAAAATATAGCATATCCACACAATGGAATATTACAACCTTTTTATAAAATGGTAGGTCTATCTATTTTCTTTGGGGATAGTTCAGTTTTGTTTTTTATTGTGGAGGTCTGTATGTCCTTAAAAAATTTTTTTCTCTTTTTAATAATTAGAGATGAGGTCTCACTATGTTGCCCAGGCTGGTCTTGAACTCCTGGCCTCAAGTGATCCTTGGCCTCTCAAAGTGCTGTGATTACGGGCATGAGTCACTGCACCTTGCAGGAGGTCTATGTCTTGATACAAGATGTAAAAGATATGTTAAATGGAAAATGCAAGGTGCAAAATAGTACATATAGTATGATCCCATGTGTGTAAAGAAGAAAAAATAGGAAAGATGGGCATTACGGAGGCTTTAAAATGCACTGGGAATAATAAAGTTTTCATTTTTATCTTTAGAGTATAATTCGTGAGTGAATTCTTTTCAATTTTTTTCCCGGTTGACTTAAAAGCTCTGTTGATTGTGGATCTGAGAACTAACATCACATGCTATAAAATCCAAATAGAAAATATCTTTAAATTATTAGACAATGTAAAGCTTATGAGACTATAAGAATAAAATTACTGCATTCCTTTGCTTATTAATTAAGTATAGCACACTAACAGAATTTATTTCTATGGGAACAATGTTAACTCATAGGCCCCAAATGGAAATTATATGCCAGGGTAGAGATTCAGATCTTTGAGCCTTTTGGCAGATTTTTCTCAGAAAAAGAAAGACATTCTCGCAGGTTTACTATTTTTAGGAGATTGAGATGACCATGATGTCTCAGTTATCCAGGCAGTCTGACCTCTAAAGTTATTTTGCCCAATGCAGATTGATTGGTATTTGTTATTGAACTGAGTCTAAAAAAGAATATTTTCTCAACTCCAAGTCATCATATTATCTTCTAATATCAAAATCTTCATTTAACATACTAACTTCTGTAATTGCTCATCCATGGGGTTTTAATGTAACTTACCCATGTCTTGTTCCTAATTTGATAAATTTTCTATATTACTAGTTTTGGAGTAGAAGATTTAATTCAAATGTTACCAAATTCCTTTGTCCCAAATCTATCCCCAAAGTCAGAACAGAACATGCTGTTTTCCTCAACCAGTTTAGGAACTCCTTTTTTTGTGGGGGATGGGGTTGGGGGGACAGTGTCTCGCTCTGTTACCCAGGCTGAAGTGCAGTGGGGCGAGCATGGCTCACTGCAGCCTTGACCTGGTCCCAAGTGATCCTCCTTTCTCAGCCTCCTGTGTAGCTGGGACCACAGTCACGTGCCACCATGCCTGGCTAATTTTTAAAATTTTATTGTAGAGACGGGGGTCTCATTTTGTTGCCCAGGCTGGTCTTGAACACCTGTGCTCAAGCAGTTCTCTCACCTTGGCCTCCCAAAGTGTTGGGATTACAGGTATGAGCCACCGCATCCAGCCCTCTTTCTCTGAGAGTATTATTTTCTTTTCACAAATGGATTTTTCTAGGCTTTTGTTTTTTGTTTATTATTTATTTTTTGAGACACAGTCTTGCTCTGTCACCCAGGCTGGAGAGCAGCGGCATGATCTCGGCTCACTGCAAACACCGCCTCCCGGTTTCAAGCGATTCTCGATTCTCGTGCCTCAGTCTCCCGAGTAGCTGGGATTACAGGCAAGCACCCCCATACCCAGCAACTTTGTGTATTTTTAGTAGCAATGGGGTTTCACTATGGCCAGGCTGGTCTTGAACTCCTGACCTCAGGTGATCCACCTGCCTTGGGGCCTCCCAAAGTGCTGGGATTACAGGCATGAGTCACTGTGCCCTGCCTTCTAAGCTTTTAAACTAATTGTAGTGAGACTTGTTGGTGCTGCTTTTTAAAAATTATCCTTTTGTGATTGAAGAAAACTGTTTTTCTTTTTGATTCTCTTACAAATTTAAGATTAAATAATCTTACAAATTTGAAAATTAAAGAATCGCATTCTGCTAATTATTTTAGTGCCCAGCACTAAAAGAATTCCTTTTTTGGTATGTTTTCTATCAGCCTTCTCTTACTGTTGTTTTCTTCACTTCCTTAATTGCAGTTTCCTCTTTGTTATCTTTAACCTTTGCCCATTTCTGCTTTTAAACGGGAACTGTATATGACCTGCTTACTCTTGGGTTTGGGAAAAAGCTATCTACAAATGTCCAAGGCTATAGAAGACAATAAATGCATCCAAGTCAGGCAAAGAAAATGTTTGGCTAATTTCCGCATTTTCTTTGTTATTTTCCTGAATAGTAAAGTAATAAATGCAAAAAAAAAAAAGAAAAAGATATTTAAAAAATAAATAATACATGCTTGTTTTAATGAAACTAAAGTAATATAGAATTACATAAAGTAAAAAGAGAGTCACTCCCTCAAAGGGTAATCACTATTAATAGCTTGTATTCTTCTAGACCCTTTACTAGTCACAGATATGCTTCCATGTCAGTATATGCAGATTTAACTTGCTGTTCTTAACTGCTGTATAGTATTCTATAGTATGAATGCACCATAATTTATTTATCTATTTCCTAATTGATAGGCATTTAGAGAGTCTCCAAATTGTAACTATTTTAGATATGCTTACACCTATAACTTTATACATCTGTGTAAGTATTTTTGTAGCTAGATTCTTTTAAGTAAAATTGCTGAGTCAAGTTATGTACACGTCATATGTTGATAAGTATTGCAAAATTGCCTTTCAAAAAAGGCCATAGCAGGCTGGGCGCGGTGGCTCAAGCCTGTAATCCCAGCACTTTGGGAGGCCGAGACGGGCGGATCACGAGGTCAGGAGATCGAGACCATCCTGGCTAACACGGTGAAACCGCGTCTCTACTAAAAAATACGAAAAACTAGCCGGGCGAGGTGGTGGGCGCCTGTAGTCCCAGCTACTGGGAGGCTGAGGCAGGAGAATGGCGTAAACCTAGGAGGTGGAGCTTGCAGTGAGCCGAGATCCGGCCACTGCACTCCAGCCTGGGCGACAGAGCAAGACTCCGTCTCAAAAACAAAACAAAACAAAACAAAACAAAACAAAACAAAAAAGGCCATAGTGATTTACACTTCATTAACAGTAAGATAAAATATTTTTCTATACCCTTGACCATCCTTGATAGATAGATACGTAAGTCTTCTAAATTTTTGCCAACATCATAAGAAAAAAACACGATGTCATTGTTTTAGTTCGTATTTAAATTTCTCAAATTTGTGTTTTTAACTAGTTTAGTTGAACATCTTTTCACAGCTACATTATATGTCAAATAAAAAAGTTTGTAAATTAGATCGTATGCTATAAACCTTCAGCAAGAAAAAAGTGTACACAGAAGAAAGTGTGTAATTGTTTACCCCTCTTTTTCTGCATATGTTTGAAATAAAGTAACATAGTATATGAACTGATCATCTTTTCAGGTGCCTATAAAGAACTCCCAACTGGTAGACTTTAGCATCCGTTGGGATGATAGGCCAAGTGATATTTTTAATTTAAAATTTTTTTAGAGACAGGATCTCTATAGCTCAGGCTGGAGTGCAGTGACATGATCATAGCTCACGGTAACCTCGAACTCCTAGGCTCAGGTGATCCTTCTACAGCCTCTTGAGTAGTTGGGACTACAGGTGCACTACCATGCTCAGCTAATTATTTTTTAAAAGTTTATTTAAAGACGGGACCTTTCTATGTTGCCCAGGCTGATCTTGAACGCCAATCCTCAAGTGATCCTCCTGTGCCCGGTCCCAAGTGGCTCTTTTCTACCCTGCTATCTCACTTGTTATCTGGCTGAACAGGCTCAAGTCTGCCAGTGAGAGTGACTTAGTTTTGTGGACAGTTTTGTCATTCCTCAGTATGGTATGTATGTATGTGTGTGTGTATGTATGTATGTATTTATGACAGAGTCTCTTGTTGCCTAGGCTGGAGTGCAGTGGCACAATCTTGGTTCACTGCAACCTCCGCCTCCCAGATTCAAGCAAGTCTCTTGCCTCAGCCTCCCAAGTAGTTGGGATTACAGGCGCCTGCCACCACACCCAGCTAATTTTTGTATTTTTAATTGAAATAGGGTTTCACCATGTTGGCCAGGCTGGTCTTGAACTCCTGACTTCAGGTGATCTGCCTGCCTCAGCCTCCCAAAGTGCTGGGACTATAGGCATAAGCCACCACATCCGGCCCAGGATGTTATTTAATGTTTTGTTGAGACAAGATCTGACTCTGTCGCCCAGGCTGGAGTGCAGTGGTGCCATTTTGGCTCACTGCAACCACTGCCTGCCTGGCTCAGGTGATCCTCCCACCTCAGCCTCCTGAATAGCTGGGACCACAGTCATACACTACCACACCCGAGTAACTTTTTTATGTTTTTTTGTAGAGGCAGTGTTTCGCCATGTTGCCCCAGCTGGTCTCAAATTCCCGGACTCAAGCGATCCGCCCACTTTGGCCTCCCAAAGTGCTGGGTTTACAGGTGTGAGCCACCACGCCTGGCCTGGCAATTATCTTTGACTTTATAAATCTTTCTTATATTTTAGATAACTGATGTAGCTCACTATTTAACGTTTATCTGCCTTGATAACTCTTTATGTTGTGTTTATAGACCAGAGTCCCTGTAGACATATGTACTAATTGACCAGAATTACACAATAAAATTGCAGAGCTACATAGTAGCAGAATTGTAATTTGCCAGATTATTTTAATAGGTCAATACTGAAAGGATAATATTATTTGCTGACTTTTATTAAGACCTATATTAAGATTCTATAGTATTATATTTCTAAGGTTACAAGTTTTTTCTTTTTTTTTTTTTTGAGACGCAGTCTCGCTCTGTCACCCAGGCTGGAGTGCAGTGGCCGGATCTCAGCTCACTGCAAGCTTCTCCTCCCGGGTTCATGCCATTCTCCTGCCTCAGCCTCCTGAGTAGCTGGGACTACAGGAGCCTGCCACCTCGCCCGGCTAAGTTTTTTTTTTTTTTTTTTTTTTGTATTTTTAGTAGAGACGGGGTTTCACTGTGTTAGCCAGGATGGTCTCGATCTCCTGACCTCGTGATCCGCCCGTCTCGGCCTCCCAAAGTGCTGGGATTACAGGCTTGAGCCACCGCGCCTGGCCAAGTTTTTTCAAGAATAAAAATATATGTTTAATTATGAGGTTTACTGTTCATCCAAAGGTGTGATGTAAAATAAATTTACAGGTGTGATAAGATGGATTGAGTTACAATTTTTTAACCTCAGGATCTTTGATGGTTAGTTCCCAGCCCTAAGGTCATCTTATGTGTTCATATGCGGTAATGCTTTTTTCATTAGATTTTGCATTTCAATCACAGACATATTTGTCAAAAAAGATGAGGTAGGCTGGACACCATGACTCAACACCTGTAATCCCAGCACTTTGGGAGACCGAAGTGGGAGGATTGCTTGAGTCCAGGAATCTGATGCCAGCCTGGGCAACATAGTGAGACCCCATATCTACAAAAAAATTCAAAACTTAGCAAGGTGTGGTAGCACATATCTGCAATCCCAGCTACTCAGGAGGCTGAGGCAGGAGAATCGCTTGAACCCGAGAGGTGGAGGTTGCAGTGAGCCGAGATTGTGCCACTGCACTCCAGCCTGGGCGACAGGGCGAGACTCCGTCTCAAAAAAAAAAAAAATCCCATTTCCTTTTTTATATCCACTCTAAAAATAAGCATATGATGAGCCAAGAACATCCACTAATGACCAGTTGTTACATCCTTTTATCTTGATGCCTTTGAACTCATTCCAAGTTATTGTGCTAACCTATTAAGCTGATTGTTCATGAAATAGAAATCAAAGCCAAGTATTTCACATTTTAAGTATATATTACAACCAGTTCTTGCCAGAAAATCAGAAGAGAGGGGATATGATATAGTCAAGAAAAATTATAAGAATACATTATAAATGAAATAAATAACAAGGAAATGACTGACAATGAAATGTATCTTTCCATTTATTCATAGTTAATTTTGATTCTTCAATTCTTCATTGAAATTTCTGAAATAAAAAAAATAAGTGTTACCACTTCACATCCACTAGGATGGCTATTACTAAAAAAAAAAAAAAAAACCTCAGAAAATATCAAGTGTTGGCAAGAAACTGGAACTCTTGTGCATTGTTGATGAAATGTAAAATGGTTCAGTCATGGTGGAAAACAGTATGGTGGTTCCTAAAAATATTAAATATAGAATTACCACATGATCTAGCAACTCCACTTCCGGATGTATACCCAAAACAATAAACAATTTGAAGTAGGGATTTCAACAGATATTTGTATACCATTGTTCATTGCAGCATTGTTCATAGTAGCCCAAAGGGTAGCAGCCCAAATGTCCATCAACAGATGCATGAATAAACACAATGCAGTATGAATATATATATATATGATATAATAGAACATTAGCTTCAAAAAGGAATGAAATTCTGACACATGATACTACATGGGTGAACTTTGAATGTGTTATGCTAAATGAAATAAGCCAACCACAATAGGACAAATATTGTATGAGTTTACTTATGTGGAGTACCTAGGGTAGTTAAAATCATAGAGATATAAAGTAGTACCGTGGTTACCAGGGTCTGAGGGGGAGGGAGAATAGGGAGTTATTTTTTAATAGGTATGGAGTTTGAATTTGGGAAGATGAAAAAGTTCTGAAGATAGATGGTGGCGACGGTTGCACAACAATGTGTATATACTTAATTCCACTAAATTTTACATATAAAAATGGTTAAAATGGTAAATTTTATGTTATGTGTATTTTACCACAATTTTTTTTTTTTTTTGAGACAGAGTCTTGCTCTTATAGCCCAGGCTGGAGGGCAATGCCACAATCTCGGCTCACTGCAACCTCTGCCTCCCAGGTTCAAGTGATTCTCCTGCTTCAGCCTCCTGAGTAGCTGGGATTACAGGCGCCAATCACCACACCCGGCTAATTTTTGTATTTTTAGTAGAGACAGGGTTTCGCCATGTTGGCCAGGCTGGTCTTGAACTCCTGACCTCGTGATCTGCCTGCCTCGGCCTCCCAAAATGCTGGGATTACAGGCATGAGCTACCATGCCCGGCCAATTTTTTTTTTTTTTTTTTGAGACAGAGTTTTGCTCTTATTGCCCAAGCTGGAGTGCAATGGTACGAGCTCGGCTCACTGCAACCTCTCTCCTGTGTTCAAGTGATTCTCCTGCCTCAGCCTCCCAAGTAGCTGGGATTACAGGTATGCGCCACCATGCCTGGCTAATTTTTTGTATTTTTAGTAGAAACAGGGTTTTACCGTGTTAGCTAGGCTGATTTGGAACTCCTGACCTCAGGTGATCGCCCGCCTCAGCCTCCCTGAGTGCTGGGATTACAGGTGTGAGCCACTGTGCCCGGCCATTTTACCACAATTTAAAAAATGTTATTTATTTATTTAAGAATTTATTTATTAAGATGGAGTCTCACTCTGTCACCCAGGCTGGAGTGCAGTGGCACGATCTCGACTCACTGCAAGCTCCACCCCCCAGGTTCACGCCATTCTCCTGCCTTAGCCTCCTGAATAGCTGGGACTACAGGTGCCCACCACCATGCCCAGCTAATTTTTTTGTATTTTTAGTAGAGACAGGGTTTCACCAGGTTAGCCAGGATGGTCTCGATCTCCTGACCTTGTGATCCACCCGCCTCGGCCTCCCAAAATGCTGGGATAACAGGTGTGAGCCACTGTGCCTGGCTAAGAAATCTTTTTTAAAAAGTGTCTGCCTTTCTCAGAAAATAGTCATTTTGCTATAGCCCATACATATTTTGAGAGAAAAGACAAATGTATAAAACTATGTGTGAGGAAAATCATCTCTGACTTCTACTGAGTATTTTGAACTTTGTTTTTTTTTTGAGACGGAGTCTCGCTCTGTCGCCCAGGCTAGAGTGCAGTGGCCGGATCTCAGCTCACTGCAAGCTCCGCCTCCCGGGTTTACGCCATTCTCCTGCCTCAGCCTCCCAGCTACTTGGGAGGCCCACCACGGGACAGCCAGGATGGTCTCGATCTCCTGACCCACAACGATCCGCCCGTCTAAACCTCAAGTGCTGGGATTACAGGCAGGCACAGCGCCCGGCCTGAGTATTTTGAGCAAAGAATACAACCCAAGAATAGCAGCAAAACTTATTGGACATATCCATTTATAATAGGACATTGCAGCCATGACTTTATAGGGCAAACACTGGGGAAAATTCAATGATGGGAAGAACAAAGTGGAAGTCGGTAGTTTTTCTTCTTTGTTCTGTGATATGAATCCAGACTCTTTCCTCACACAAACACTGGGGAAAATTCAATGATGGGAAGAACAAAGTGGAAGTCGGTAGTTTTTCTTCTTTGTTCTGTGATATGGTCCAGACTCTTTCCTCACAGACAATGGAAACATGGTAGAAACTCTCTACCATGGTTGGTCAGTTGAAGAAGGGAATCATAAAAATTATGTAAATATAGCCTAGTCATTTTTTTTTAAAACCTAAAACATATGTTCATTTATTCTCCAATATTTATTTGTATTTATTTTATGCTTATTTTTATTTTTTTTGGAGATGGAGTCTTGCTTTGTTGCCCAGGCTGGAGTGCAGTGGCGTGATCTTGTCTCACTGCAACCTCTGCCTCCCGGGTTCAAGCAATTCTTCTGCCTTAGCGTCCCGAGTAGCTCGGACCACAGACGCACGCTGCCACGCCCAGCTAATTGTTTGTATTTTAATAGAGACAGGGTTTCACCGTGTTGCTCAGACTGGCCTCGAACTCCTGAACTCAGGCAGTCTGCCACCTTGGCCTCTCAAAGTGCTAGGATTACAGACGTGATCCACTGTGCCTGGCCTTATTCTCCAATATTTATATGTAGGGCCACAACCTTTTCTATGCGTATGGGTCCTTTGGAATTCTTCGTCTCCTTCCTTGTATAAACCACACACATACTGCTTAATTCTAGATTTCTAATTTCTAGTTTGGCTTTATTAAAATAGAGAACAAATTTAAGAGATGAGAATTCTTTTAGGTTTTTATTATTACCCCCCAATCTTTTAAAGTTGCTTCATGTACAGCTATTTTAGCAGTAACTTTGCTACTCACCTTATCGAACATTCCTAATGCATTCAACTTTGTTTTCATAGAGAGAACAACTCTCCTTCATGCTGTTATTTAATCAGTGTACGTAATATTTAATTAAATCACTTGGCCACGAGAAGTTCAGTGAACATAAACAGCTTGAGGGCAAACACAGCTGAATCACCAACAGTTCTACTGGTGGGAACAAGAAGTGTGCATCTAAGTGCTAAGCGTGCTGTGGGCATCTCAATATTTTAGTGATAGAAAAGAGACCATCAGTTAACCCATTGGAGGTTGGTTAAGATAACTTTTTGCAGAGTGTAAAATATGCTTTTTCTTAATGTATCCTAACATTTTTCTTGTCTGAAAATGGAGATCTACATCGTTGTTTTTAATGGCCACATGGTATTTATTATACATGCATTAGGCTGGGTTCTTACTTGAACACAACATAAAGCAGTTCTGGCTCGCTTAACCAGAAATGGAATTTATTGGTTAGGCTATTTGGATTGCTTATAGAGACAACAGAAGTCAATCAGAGTCAGCCAGGCTTGGAAAATAGGAAGGAACACAATGAGACTAAAACAGGCCAAGGACGTGCCCCAAGAAGTCTAGTGAGGACCTCTTCACTGGCATTGGCTTTCTCAGGACTTTTGCCAGTGCCACTGCTGGCATCTTGACTGTGTTCTTGCCTGTGCTGAGAATTATCTCTATCTGTCCTTGTGTATTCATGTCACTTTCTAATGATTCAAAATCCTGGGCAGAAGTGTCTGACTAGCCAAGTCTAGAATCATTTAGCAGCATCTCAGCTTCAAGGGGACAGGGAAAAGGAATATCTGTCTCCTCCCTTCTCCCTTCCTCCCACAACACACACACTTCGGCTTTAATAATGGGAGTCAGGATTGTACTGTTTATTTCCAAGACGCTTGCGGTGGGGGCATTTTCTTGACATGGGATGTGTGTTTGAATGCTGGGTAGCCAAAAATATGGCAACTGTTATACTGTGATGCACTAGAGTTTAATTAATATCCTATTGTAAAAAATTTAGATCGTTTCCAGTTTTGTTCTGTTTAAAGCCACATAGTAATGGACATGTGAGGAATCTACTAGGGGGAATAAGGTATCTTAGCTGTTTTAATTATTATTTTAATTGTAATTTTAACTGTTTTAATTTAGATTTTAAAAGTTATTAGTGAGGTGGAGTAACTTCATGTGTATTGGAATTTTGGTTTTCTTATTTTGTCAATTGTCTGTCATATATATTTTTTGAGATATAATTTAACATACCATAAATTCATTATTTAAAAAATGTCGTCCGGGTGCAGTGGCTCACGCCTGTAATCCCAGCATTTTGGGAGGCTGAGGCTGGTGGATCACGAGGTCGGGAGATCGAGACCATCCTGGACAACATGGTGAAACCCCGTCTCTACTAAAAATACAAAAATTAGCCTGGTGTGGAGGTGCACGCCTATAGTCCCAGCTACTTGGGAGGCTAAGCCAGGAGAATCACTTGAACCTGAGAGGCAGAGGTTGCAGTGAGCCAAGATCACGCCACTGCACTCCAGCCTGGTGACAGAGCGAGACTCTGTCTCAAAAAAGAAAAAAATTTAAAAAAAATTTTAAAAAGGTCAAAATCAGTGATTTCTAGTATGTTCACAAACTTGTGCAACTATCATCACTATCTAATTACAGAATATTGTTATTACTCCAAAAAGAAACTCCGTGCATATTTTTTTTCGATAGGTCCACTTTTATTCAATCTATTTCTTTAAAGCTAATATTAAGGTTTCAGGAAGTTACTCTGCAGGTGGTATTAGGGTATATGTAAGGCTTCTCTGATTAACCCTTTGGCTTTTATTAATTATACTTTTAAGTTCTAGGGTACATGTGCACAACGTGCAGGTTTGTTACATATGTATACATGTGCCATGTTGGTGTGCTGCACCCATTAACTCATCATTTACATTAGGTATATCTCCTAATGCTATCCCTCCCCACTCCCCTCACCCCACGACAGGCCCCAGTGTGTGATGTTCCCCTTCCTGTGTCCAAGTATTCTCATTGTTCAATTCCCACCTATGAGTGAGAACATGCAGTGTTTGGTTTTTTGTCCTTGTGATAGTTTGCTGAGAATGATGATTTCCAGCTTCATCCATGTCCTACAAAGGACATGAACTCATCCTTTTATGGCAGCATAGTATTCCATGGTGTATGTGTGCCACATTTTCTTCAATCAGTCTATCATTGATGGACATTTGGGTTGGTTCAAAGTCTGCTATTGTGAATAGTGCTGCAGTAAACATCGTGTCGTTATTGATAGTTTTATAGCAGTGTGATTTATAATCCTTTGGGTAGCCCATGCTCAGTAATGGGATGAACTGGGATGAGTAAGTGCAGATCCTTGAGGAATCGCCACACTGTCTTCCCACAATGCTTGAACTAGTTTACAGTCCCTGTAGTGTAAAAGTGTTCCTATTTCTCCCATCCTCTCCACAGCACCTGTTGTTTCCTGATTTTTTTTAATGATCACCATTCTAAGTGGGTGTGAGATGGTATCTCATTGTGGTTTTGATTTGCATTTCTCTGATGGCCAATGATAGGCATTTTTTCACAGTGTGATAGTGCATAAATGTCTTCTTTTGAAGTGTCTGTTCATCTTCTTCACCCACTTTTTTTGATGGGATTTGTTTTTTCTTGTAAGTTGTTTGGAGTTCTCTGTAGATTCTGGATATTAGCCCTTTGTCACATAGGTAGATTGCAAAATTTTCTCCCATTCTGTAGGTTGCCTGTTCATCTGATGGCAGTTTCTTTTTGCTGTGCAGAAGCTCTTTAGTTTAATTAGATCCCATTTGTCAATTTTGGCTTTTGTTGCCATTGCTTTTGGTGTTTTTAGACGTGCCCATGCCTGTGTCCTGAATGGCATTGCCCTAGGTTTTCTTCTGGGGTTTTATGGTTTTGGGTCCCCAACATTTAGTCTTTAATCCATGTTGAATTAATTTTTGTATAAGATGTAAGGAAGGGATCAGTTTCAGCTTTCTACTTATGGCTAGCCAGTTTTCTCAGCACCATTTTATTATAAATAGGGAATCCTTCCCCATTTCTTGTTTTTGTTAAGTTTGTCAAAAAGATCAGATGGTTTGTAGATGTGTGGTGTGTATTATTTCTGAGGCTCTGTTCTGTTCCATTGGTCTATATCTCTGTTTGGTACCAGTACCATGCTGTTTTGGTTACTGTAGTCTTGTATTATGGTTTGAAGTCAAAGTGTCTCTCATGTTCAATTATTCAGTGGATGTAGTTTCAATTCTGGGTGACCGGACGTAATCGTGTGTCGTATTCTGTAGTGTCTTTCTTCCATTTGTTTGTGTCCTCTTTTATTTCGTTGAGCAGTGTTTGTAATTATTCTTGAAGAGGTCCTTCACATCCTTTGTAAGTTGGATTCCTAGGTATTTTATTCTCTCTGAAACAATTGTGAATGGGAGTTCACTCATGATTTGCCTCTCTGTTTGTCTGTTATTGGTGTATATGAATGCTTGTGATTTTTGCACATTGATTTTGTATCCTGAGACTTTGCTGAAGTTGCTTATCAGCTTAAGGAGATTTTGGGCAGAGATGATGGGGTTTTCTAAATATACAATCATGTCATCTGCAAACAGGGACAATTTAACTTCCTCTTTTCCTAATTGAATACCCTTTATTTCTTTCTCCTGACTGATTGCCCTGGCCAGAACTTCCAACACTATGTTGAATAGGAGTGGTGAGAGAGGGCATCCCTGTCTTGTGCCAGTTTTCAAAGGGAATGCTTCCAATGTTTGCCCATTCAGTATGATATTGACTGTGGGCTTGTCATAAATAGCTCTTATTATTTTGAGAGACATCCCATCAATCCCTAATTTATTGAGAGTTTTTAGCATGAAGGGCTGTTGAATTTTGTCAAAGACCTTTTCTTCATCTATTGAGAGAATCATGTGGTTTTTGTCTTTGGTTCTGTTTATAAGCTGGATTATGTTTATTGATTTGCATATGTTGAACCAGCCTTGCATCCCAGGGATGAAGCCCACTTGATCATGGTGGATAAGCTTTTTGATGTGCTACTGGATCCGGTTTGCCAGTATTTTATTGAGTATTTTTGCATCGATGTTCATCAGGGATATTGATCTGAAATTCTCTTTTTTTGTTGTGTCTCTGCCAGGCTTTGGTATCAGGATGATGTTGGCCTCATCAAATGAGTTAGGGAGGATTCCCTCTTTTTCTATTGATTGGAATAGTTTCAGAAGGAATGGTACCAGCTCCTGCTTATACCTCTGGTAGAATTTGGCTGTGAATCCTTCTGGTCCTGGACTTTTTTTGGTTGGTAGGCTATTAATGATTGCCTCAATTTCAGAGCCTGCTATTGGTCTGTTCAGGAATTCAACTTCTTCCTGGTTTAGTCCTTGTGATAGTTTTCTGGTTTTGTGTGTGTGTCCAGGAATTTATTGATTTCTTCTAGATTTTCTAGTTTATTTGCGTAGATGTGTTTATAGTAGTCTCTGATGGTAGTTTGTATTTCTGTGGGATCAGTGGTGATATCCCCTTTATCATTTTTTATTGCATCCATTTGATTCTTCTGTCTTTATATGTTTTTGCAGTTTGTTTACATGGTGGTTTTGCCACACAAAATTTTAAAATTTCATTTAATTACATTTTAATCTCTTTTCCTTTACAGTTTCTGTTTTGGCTTGCTTAGAAATGCTTTCCCTACCCCATGTTTTGTTGTTGTTAGGTAATATTTATTTTCATATTTTCTAGTATTTTTTACTTTTTATTTTTACATCTTGTTCTTTAACTTGAAGTTAATTTAAAGATTATAAGATGGGTTCTAAAAATGTTCACAATTATTAAATGTTTAGCGTATTATCCCAGCACCACTTACTGATTTCCTCAGTGATTTGAATTGCTGCCCTTGTTATATACTGAATTCTTATATACACACATATGTACGTTTCTGGAACTTTCTGTTCTGTTGCAAGGATCTTTCTGTTCTGACATCAGCACAAGACCTTTTTTTTTTTTTTTTGAGATGGAGTGTCGCTCTGTTACCCAGGAGTGCGGTGTCGCAGTCTCGGCTCACTGTACCCTCTGCCTCCCAGGTTCAAGTGATTCTCCTGCCTCAGCCTTCCAAGTAGCTTGGACTACAGGCATGCACCACCATGCCCAGCTAATTTTTGTATTTTTTAGGTAGAGACGGGTTTCGCCATGTTGGCCAGGCTGGTCTCGAACTCCTGACCTCAGGCAATCCACCCACCTTGGCCTCCCAAAGTGCTGGGATTAAAGGCGTGAGCCTGGCCAATACTTTTTTTAAATAAACTATTTTTTAGTGTAATTTTAGGTCCACAGCAAAATTGAGCAGAAGGTACGGTATGTAGCCTTTTCAGATTGGCTTCTTTCACTTAGTAATGCACATTTAAGTTTCCTCCATTAATAGCTCATCTTTAATGTGTGTACTGAATAATATTTGATTGCCTTGCTGCACTACAGTTTATTTATCCATTCACCTACTAAAGGGTATCTTGGTGGCTTCCAAGTGTCAGCAATTTTGAATAAAGTTGCTATAAACATCTGTGTGTGGTTTTGGTGCAGACATAAGTTTTCAACTCTTTTGGGCAGATACCAAGCAGTGCAATTGCTGGATTGTATGGTAAATTATATTTAGTTCTGTAAGTAACTGCCCAACTGTCTTCCAAAGTGGCTGTACTATTTTGCATTTCCACTAGCATTAAATGAGCATTCCTAATGCTCCACATCCTCTTCAGCATTTGGTGTTGTCAGCATTCTGGATTTTGGCCATTCTACTAATAATAGATATGTAGCAGTGTCTCATCATTGTTTTAATTTTCATTTCCCTGATGACGTACGATGTGGGGCGTCTTTTCATATGCTTATATATTATCTGTATATCTTCTTTGGTGAATTGTCTTTTAAGGTCCTTAGCCCATAACATCAGGTTGTTTTCTTAGCACAAGACTTTTTAATAATTAAAACTTTTAAAGACTCTTTTAATGTCTGGTTGGGTAATTAGCATTTAGCATCATTATTTTTTAGTAATGACTTTTATAAAATTAATGGTATACTCGAAATGTTTGGCGAAACTGAGTTGTCCTTTTGAGCCTCACCAAACTTTTATTGTTTTCTTGTAGTTTACTTTTAACAAGTTATGACAGATATAAAATAAGCGTTTTTTCTTTTTCCTTTTTTTTTTTTTTTTTTTTTTGATAGTCTCGCTCTGTTGCCCAGGCTGGAGTGCAGTGGCCTGATCTCGGCGCACTGCAACGTCTGCCTACTAGGCTCAAGTGATCCTCCCACCTCAGCCTCCTGAGTAGCTGGGACTACAGGGGTGCAGCACCGTGCTCAGCTAATTTTTGTATTTTTTGTGGAGACACGGTTTCACTATGTTTCCCAGGCTGGTCTCGAACTCCTGGGCTCAAGCACTCCACCCACCTCAGCCTCCCAAAGTGCTTGGATTACAGGCATGAGCCACCATGTCTAGCCTGTCTTTTCAACTTATTCTACATAAGTGGTTAAATACTGACAGTTATTTTAGTTTTCATAGGCATTTAATGTTTTTGCATTTGTTAGTTTTGGCACTATTTTGCCTTAGAAGTAAAATCGTAAGATGGATGTTTCCCTATGAATAAAGCAATAACATTACAGGCAGTTCTTGATTTAGACATAGATTGTGTCTGACAAGTTGAATCAGGTGATTTAAAAATAAATTTTCTTTTCTTTTTAATATTTTTACATTTGGTGGTACGTGTGCTTGTTTGTTACATGGGTATTACATGTGTAATCAGGTGATTGTTTTGATGAGGGAGAAGAAGCATTCCAATCACCAAATAGCCTTCAGAGACTCTAAGATTCCTGCACCAAGACCATATTTAACACATAACATTGTTGAAAAGCAACTGACTCATTTGTAATTTCAAATAGTTGAATTCTACTTCCCCATTCCTTCCTGAGATAATGATAACTGCCTTGCAAGAAAAGTTCCGCACACACTAAAAACATGTTTCTACCTTTTGTCTGTTATTGACATGGCAGCACTTGCTTAGCCCCTGTTGGAAAGGGACGTAGATACTTGAGGCATATTTCTGACTTTTGGGGAACCTGTTTCTACCTGTGTTTATTGCAGGGTATCGGTATTTTTCAAGCATTCTCTCCACACAACTCTCACCTTTGGCTGGTTTTACTTCATGACTTTTGCAAACCTTGCCCTGTTAAGTTAATCCTTTTGAAGTTATTGTTATCTTTGGACTCCAGTCTGAATTGACTGTATGAACATAGATAAGTTTCAACTTTAGCTTCCTTAATTTTAAAAGATTATGATTCTATTTACATAGCAGGATTGTTGTGAGATGCATGCAGTGCTATAGAAATCTGAAGTATCTGTATTGTTATCATAGGACAGCTTATTTGTAGAGATGCTATGACTAGTCTAGGAGTCACAAAAATGGCCAGTGAAGTACATTGCCTTTTAATTTGAATGTTCTGTTCTTTTTCGACCTTATTAATGTGTTTAAGTATTGCTACCTTATCTTTTAGGAATGGTCAAATGAAAAAAACTGTTATTTATTTTATTTATTTTTCCCGAGATGGAGTCTCACTGTGTCGCCCAGGCTGGGATGCAGTCGCGTGATTTTGGCTCACTGCAACCTCTGCCTCCCGGGTTCAAGCAATTCTTCTGCCTCACTCTCCGAGTAGCTGGGATTACAGGCATGTGCCACCACGCCTGGCTAATTTTTGTATTTTTAGTAGAGACGGGGTTTCACCATATTGGCCAGGCTGGTCTCGAACTCCTGATGTCGTGATCTGCCCACTTTGGCCTCCCAAAGTGCTGGGATTACAGGCGTGAGCAACTGTGCCTGGCAAGAACTGTTATTTTTTAATATATACCTGCCTACTTCAGCTGTTTCATCTGGAATCTTAGTCCTCTGTTTATATAATACTGGTTGTTTGATGAAAGAAATTAGACACTCAGTATTTTGGAAACAGGTTAATAAGATTAATTTTCATTTTAAAGGTTTATACAATTTAAAAGAAAAGGATGCATTATATAAAATAATAGAGAAGCTAATGCTTTCCCCTTTTGTTTTCATTTTAGAGGTGGTAGTGATTTTAAATAAAAGTGAATGGGTAGGAAAAAAATTAATTGATCTGGAAATATTATATAGATACCTTGAAGACAACTAGTTGAATGTTATTTGCATAGCTAGAAATCATCTATTTATTAATAAAATAGGCATGTTTTTATAGCCTCGGTATAATAAAACAGGTTATTTGGGCTTTTTATATATGTGAATTTATCATTGGTCTTACTTATTGAATTATTTCAGTTTCAGTAACTTTTCTCTTAATTTCTGCATACTTCCTATTTTTTTTTCTTTTTCATTTCCCATTAAAATGAGAAAATGAGCTGGCTTTATGAGATGAAATAATTTAGGCCTACAATTAGTATAGGTAGTACTATAACATAGCTGTATATTCACTACCCAGCCTAAGAAGTTAAACATTGAATATATAGTTGCATTTCCCCTTTGTGCTCCTCTTAAGTCGCTCCTCTCCTCTCTCCCACCTCAGTCTATTGAATTTGGAGTTTATCATGTCTGTGCACATTTTTGTATTTTTACTATTTTATATTTTCACAACTATATATGTATGCATACAAAAACAATGTATAACATTGTTTTATGTTCTTAAACCTTTGTATCCTTTTTTTGGACATAACATCAACATTTTATTTTATTTTTTTATTCATAAACATTGTTTTATTTTGTCTTGCATATTTTAAAATGTATTACATGGTGTCAAACTATCACTTTGTCATTTGCGTTTTTCTTAGAACATTGTTTTCTTAGAACAATGTTTCTTAGAACATTATTCTTAGAACATTGTTTTCTTAGAACATGCATTTATGTATCAACATATATTGATACATAAAAATACTTCTAGTTCATTTGTTTTTAAAATTATTTTTATGGCACATTATAATTATTCATATTTATGGGGGACAATTTGATGTTTTGATACATCTACATGTTGTACAAAGATCAAATCAGGGTATTTAGTATATCTATCACCTTATACATTTATCAGTGCTTTGTGATGAGAACATTCAAAAGCCTCTCATCTAGCTATTTTGTAATGTATAATACCTTAATGTTAACCATCCTCAACCTACTGTGCAATAAAAACACCAGAACTTATTCCTTCTATCTAAATGTGACCTTGTACCCATTTACCAACCTCTTTCCATCCTTCCCTCCCCATCCTTCCCTCTGGTAACCACTGTTCTACTCTATGACATCAATCTTTTTTTTTTTTTTTTTAAATTCCACATGAGCAAGATCATGTGGTATTTGTCTTTTTGTGTTTGGCTTATTTCACTTAACATTATGTCTTCCAGGTCCATCCATGTTGTGACAGATGGCAGAATTTTATTCTTTTTTATGGCTGAATAATATTCCATGTATATATATACACCACATTTTGTTTATCCATTTATCCATTGTTGGACATGGATTGATTCCATATTTTGGCTATTGTAAATACTGCTGCAATAAACATGGAAGTGCAGATAATCTCTTCACCATAACAATTTCATTTCCTTTGAATAAATACCCAGTAGTAGGATTGCTGGATCATATCAAAAAATTTTCAATTTTTTGAGGAATCACCATACTGTTTCCCATAGTGGCCATACTAATTTACAATCCCACCAACTGTGTATAAGCGTTCCCTTTTCTCCGTATCGTCACCACCCCTCTTTTCTTTTGTTATTTTGATAGTAACCATTCTAACTGGAGTGAGTTGGTATCTCCTTGTGGTTTTCATTTGCATTTTCCTGGTGATCAGTGGTATGGATTGGATCTGTGTCCTGGCCAAATCTCATGTTAAAATGTAATCCCCAGTGTTGGAGGTGGAGCCCAGTGGGAAGGGTTTGGAACATGGGGGCATATCCCTCATGAATGGCTTTGCACTATCCCCTTGGTGATAAGTGAGTTCACATGGGTTGTTTAAAAGTGTGTGGCACCTCCCATTCTCTCTCTCTTGCTCCCACATCACCTTCCACCATGAACAAAAGCTCCTTGAGGCTTCACTGGAAGCTGAGCAGATGCTGACACCATGCTTGTACAGCCTGCAGAACTGTGTGTCAATTAAACCTCTTTTCTTTATCAATTACCCAGTCTCAGTTATTTCTTAGTTTTCTTTTCTTTTTTTTTTTTTTTAACGGACACAGGGTCTTGCTCTTTCACCTAGGCTGGAGTGCAGTGGCCCAGTCACAGCTCACCAGAGCCTTGACCTCTTGGGCTTACGTGATCCTCCCACCTCAACCCCCGGGTAGCTGGGAATACAGGTGTATGCCACTACACCTGGCTAACTTGTATTTTTTGTAGAGATGGAGTTTTGTCATGTTGCCCAGGCTTATCTCAAACTCCACGGCTCAGGCATTCTGCCTGCTTTGGCATTCCAAAGTAGTAGGATTACAGGTGTGAGCCACTGCCCCTGGCCAGGTATTTCTTTATAGCAATACAAGAGCCGCCTAACACAATTAGTGATGTTGAGTGTTTTTTCATGTGCTTATTGGGTATTTGTATGTCTTCTTTTGAGAAATGTCTATTAAGGTCTTTTAGTCATTTTTTAGTTGGGTTATTTTGCGTTAAGTTCTTTATATATTCTGGATATTAACCCCTTGATAAATGTATAGTTTGTAAATATTTTCTCCCATTCTGTAGATTGTCTCTTTACTTTGTTAATTGTTTCCTTTGCTGTGCAAAAGCTTTTCAGTTTTATGTAATCCCATTTGTCTACTTTTGATTTGTTGTCTGTGCTTTTGAGGTCCATTCATCCTTGCTAAGCCCAATGCTGTAAAGCATTTCCTCTATGTTTTCTTCTAGTAGTTTCATAGTTTCAGATTTTATATTTAAGCATTGAATCCATTTTGAGTAGATTTTTGTATGTGGTGAGAGGTAGGTGTCTAGTCTCATTCTTCTGCATGTGGCTGTTCAATTTTCTCAGCACCACTTATTGAAGAGAGCAGTGGTGTTTGATATGGTTTGAATGTTTGTCCTTTCCAAATCTCATGTTGAAATGTGATTCCCAATGTTGGAGGTGGGACTTGTGAGAGTCAATTGGATAATGGGGGAAAATCCTTCATGACTGGTTTGGTTGGCACCATCTCCTTGGTGATAAGCAAGATACTGTGTGCTTTTTTTTTTTTTTTTCCATTTCTTACAGGAAGGAGAAATCTGGTTGTTTAAAAGATTCTGGGACCTCCCCCTGGTCTCTCTTGCTCATTCTCTTGCCATGTGACATACTGGCATACCTTCGCCTTCTGCCATAATTGTAAGCTTCCTGAGGCCCTCACAAGAAGCAAATGCCAGCATCATGCTTCTGTATAGCCGGTACAACCATGAGCCCAAATAAATTTTCTTTTCTTTATAAATTGCCCAGTCTCAGGTATTTCCTTATAGTGATGCAAAAATGGACTAACAGTATTCTTAGTACCTTTTTTGAAAATCAGATGGCTGTAGGTGCATGAATTTATTTTTGGGCTCTATTCTGTTCCATTGTGTATGTGCCTGTTTTTATACCAGTACTATGCTGCTTTGATTACTATAGCCTTGCAACATATTTTCAAGTCAGCTAGTGTGATGCCTCCAGCCTTGTTCTTTTTGCTTCAGATCACTTTGGCTATTTGGGGACTTTTGTCATTCCATATGAATTTTAGGATAGTTTTTTCCTATGTGAAGACTGTCATTGATATTTTTATAGGGATTGCATTAAATCTGTAGATTACTTTGGGTAGTATGGCCATTTTAAAAATATTAATTCTTCCAATCCATGAACGTGGGATAGCTTTTCATTTGTTTGTGTCATCTTCAATTTCTTTCATTGACATTTTTTAGTGGTTTTTTTTTTTTTTTTTTTTTTGGAGACAGAGTCTCACTCTGTCACCCAGGCTGGAATGCAATGGCATGATCTCAGCTCACTGCAATCTCTGCCTCCAGGGTTCAAGTGATTCTCCTGCCTCAGCCTCCCAAATAGGTAGGATTACAGGCATGCACCATCATGCCCAGCTAATTTTGTATTTTTAGTAGAGATGGGGTTTCTCCATGTTGGCCAGGCTGGTCTCGAACTCCTGACCTCAGGTGATCTGCTCACCTCAGCCTCCCAAGATGCTGGGATTACAGGCGTGAGCCACTGCACCCAGCCAGTGTTTTATAGCTTTTAGTGTAGAGGTATTTCGCCTCTTTGGTTAAGTTTATTCCTAAGTATCTTTTTTTTTTTATAGCAATTGTAAATGGAATTTTTTTTTTCAGGTGGTTTGCTATTAGCATATAGAAACACTGCTGATTTTAATAAGTTAATTTTGTATCTGTGACTTTACCAAATTTATTTTTTTATTTGATTATTCTTTTCTTTTCTTTTCTTTTCTTTTTTTTTGAGACGGAGTCTCACTGTGTCACCCAGGCTGGAGTGCAGTGGCGCGATCTCGGCTCACTGCAAGCTCCGCCTCCCAGGTTCACGCCATTCTCCTGCCTCAGCCTCGTGAGTAGCTGGGACTACAGGCGCCCACCACCATGCCCGGCTGATTTTTTGTATTTTTAGTAGAGATGGGGTTTCACCGTGTCCTAGGATGGTCTCCATCTCCTGACCTCGTGATCCGCCCACCTCGGCCTCCCAAAGTACTGGAATTACAGGTGTGAGCCACCACGCCCGGCCCCAAATTTATTTTTTAGTTATGTCTTTCAGTAGATATTTTAGAGTTTTCTGTATATAAGATCATGCCGCCTGCAAACAGGGACAATTTGACTTTCTTCTGAAACTTTTTTTTCTAAACTATGTTTATGGGATTTATCCTTGTTGCTACTTGTAGTTCTGCTTCAAGCTTTCTCATTCTCAGTGCTATAGACATTTGGGGCCAGACAATTCTTTGTTGTGAGGGACTTTCTTGTCCATTACAGGATGATTGGCAGTATCCATGGCCTCTATGCACTAGATGCCGGTAGTACTCCCTTGCTGCACTCTGAGTTGTGACAACCAAAAGTGTCTCCAGGCATTTTGAAATGTCCTGTTGGTGGTGACATCACCCCTTTTCTCAGTGGGAATCACAACTCTAGTTCATTCATTTTAACTTCTATATCATGTTTCATTATAAATATACCACAACCAGTTTTTTCATTTCCTTGTTGGTGGACATCTAGATTACTTCCAAAGTTTTATCTATTAGCAACATTGTTGCAATGAGCATTTTTGTTCTTGTTTCCTTGTGCACATGTGTGAGACTCTATCTAGGGTACTATGCTTAGGAGAGAAAATGTTGAGTTTTAGTATATGCATATTTTCAACTGTACCAGCTATCACGAGGCAGTTTCCATAATTGTACTAATTTATACTCTAACCAGTAGAACAAGAGAGATCCCATTTCTCCATATCCTCACCAACACTTGGTATTGTCAGATTTTGAGATTTTTATCTACCTGATGGAGGTGCATTATATTCATTGTGGTGTTAATTTGAATTTCCTTGATTACCACAAGGATCACAAATTGTGCAGATAGAGTTGTATCCAAAAAAGAATTAAGGCTGGGCATGGTGGCTCATGCCTGTAATCCCAGCACTTTGGGAGGCCGAGGCGGGTGGACCACTTGAGGTCAGGAGTTCAAGATCAGCTTGGCCAACATGGTGAAACCCCATCTCTAGTAAAAATACAAAAATTACCCGGGCCTGGTGGCATGTGCTTTTAGTCCCAGCTACTCAGGAGGCTGAGGCAGGAGAATCACTTGAACCTGGGACGTGGAGGTTGCAGTGAGCTGAGACTGTGCCACTGCACTCCAGCCTGGGTGACAGAACAAGACTCTGTATCAAGAAACAAAAACAAAAACAACAGCAAAAAAAAAAAAAAAAATTAAATCTTACTGCATGATTATTGAGAATACAGGAGCCTTTCCCAAATTATAAGTGCTGATTATTTTAGGGGAATTTTAGAATGATGTTTGCGCTTCTGTGACCAGCTTTAAGAAGTGGTTTTGAACAATCAGACTTCATATGTGCCATGTTTTGTACTCAATTTCTGTAGTTTGTTTCCAAACCAGAGATGATCATCTAGTCATAATATTGTACTTCCTCTTAGAAAATGATATTACTAATGGTGATTACCATCTCTGCTTAGGGAATGGCTCAAAACATAGTAATAACTTGAAGTTATTTCCCTCAGTGTTGTTGGATGCTTTTGTTCTCAGAGTCACTCATCACTAATAGCTGGATGCCAATTTTGTCTCTTTGATACTGTGGTTTCCCAGAAGCCTGCATTTTTTTTTCCATACCATATGAAACTGTTTATGATCTTACTCTGTTTTCCGAGTCATTTTGCTGAATGCAATGGGATGTTACAAAAGATATTCCTGGTTTTGTACCTATGTTTAAGACATTTAAAATGAAGAAGATGGACATAAAATATATAACAAAGTCAATTAGAGTTGTGTGTATATGTAATAAAGTAGTGAGAGTGAGATGGAATTCCTCTGAGGTTTCACATGTAAAGTCCAATTTAAGTAGAGTTATGAAAAAATCAATGCAGGTGAATTACGAAAGCAGAAATAAATATGTATTCAGAGTTGATATGACTTAAATTAAGATGTAGTGGGAAAAGTGGCTTCATTAATATAATTTTTGTTTGTGCTCACACATTGTGGATTTCTCAATACTTACTTCCTGGGTGAATGATCCAGTGCCTTTCTGCCTGACTCATCTCTCTCAGTTCCTCAGTAAGCCTGAGAGTTAGTCCAGTGCTTTGGTCTGGGACATACCCCGTGATAAAACTGTATTTCAATCTTACATTCCTCAACAGGTAAACTAGCCTTCACCTACCAAAGGTATTGTCTTCTAAAAGTTTGTTGCCAATTCTGTTTGTTGAATCTGATGTTTTCCCATAAAACGATTTAGTCAACTCTGGTAATCTTGCTAGATCAACCCTCACAAGCCCCGTTTGACCCATAAGATACAGGAGCAAGTTTGAGTTCTGTGTTCTGGAGGTAGACAGTCAAAGCTATAAGAACAATAAGGAAGAGTTTCCTTTTTTAGGCTCAGGACTATCCTTAGATAAAATTTTGATAGGATCTATTTATTTTAGACATTCTTCTACTTCCATTTTTATACCCTTGTACTGCTTACCACTGACCCCCTCCCAGGTCCCTAATACCTTCATGCTTGCCTTAAGTACTCCATCTTGGACTCACCACCTGAACTCATCCTATTTGTCCTTTGCTCCCAAACCTGCCTTTCCTGTCCTATCTGGGCTTTTGTTCTCTTGTAGTAACTGACCTTACGTAGGTATTAAGAGAGATAATTCCAACTATCATCCCCCTGATTATCAAAAAAGAGTTTATATTTTTAAAAGAAGATACAATGGATGTTAAGAAAACTGACCTTCAAAAAGTCACTTCATGGGGGAAAAGAGATATGGAAGGAGCTATTCTAGATTAAATGAGGCAAAAGAGACATAAAACCAAATGCAGTGTGTGAACCTTGTGAGGGTCCTGAATAGTAAAACTGGACTTCTTCCTACTTGAAAACTTATACACAAAAGGCACTATCAAGAGAATGGAGGATTTGGGTACAAGCGGTTGAAAGATGGTTTGTATGCTCTGGGCGGATTCTGCCGTCCCAGTGAGGCTGGAAAATAGGGTCTGGAGGCAGGAACATAAGGCTGATTCACACTTCAACTATGACAGGAAATATCCTCCCATGGAGCATAGGCCAAGTAAATGACTTTGTAACTTTACTTCATCCTCTCCTTTTACATAGGGTGTACTCCAAGTAGAGGGTATTTAAACTCACAACAACTCTTTAAGAGGGCCTTTTGAGCCCCTGTGCTCAGGCCTGCTCCCATACTGTGGCATGTACTTTCATTTTCAATAAATCCCTTCATTCCTTCCTTGCTTTGTTTGTGCGTTTTGTCCAATTCTTTGTTTAAGACGCCAAGAACCTGGACACCCTCCACCGTTAACACCAGCCCTTCCCTGTGGCTGACCCTGAGGTGTTACGAGTTTCTTTACAACCCTGCTTCCTCTCTCTTCTCCCTCATTTTCAGACCCCTCTTCAGCATCTTCCCTGGGAATTGCTGTGAGTTTAGGCCGGCTCGTTTTGAGCAGGAGCAGCAGCTGAACAGTAGACCTGCTGGAGGAAGTGGGGCTGCAGATTGGAGACACAGCATTTTTGTTAACCAAACTTCTTGAAGCCCTATCTACAGTGTCAGCTCAAGTGGAAGAGCTTGCCATCAAATGTCCGGAAAATGCACGTTTCCTTAAAGCATGATGGGACCTCTTGAAAGAACGCTGTGATTCTTGGAAACCTGACAATTGATTTGGCATACTTAGCTGTTTGATAGTGACTGTGTAATAATTTATACTCCCTCATATGTGATCATTTCACATGTGCCACATATATAGGATAATATCTAGCAGTTCTCTATATCTTCAGAATGAAATTTTTCTTGGTTTTCTTGACCTTTGTAAAAGCAGAATACTGATTCTATTTTTGATGTTGATCAGTACTTGTTTATTCTTACACTTTCTGCCCTTCAAACTTTCATAGAATCCTTTACAAAATTTAATTTTATCAGTAGATGGTTAATATTAATTGTGCCACAGTGCTACCAGTAGCAAACTAAGTGAACCATTATTTGTTGTGCAGTAACATGCCGAGCATGGCAGAGTTAGAAGTTGAGCTTCATCTTATGGACCAAGGGAGGTAACTTTAAGGTTGCCAATGGTAGTTTCAGCTCCATTAGGCTAAGTTCTCTAGAGCAAATGATTGTCTTACTTACTTCGATATCCCCAGCACCTAAAACGGTGTCACACAGCATTCACTAAATGTTTATTGAAAAGAAGAGTTGACTAACATTAAAAAAGCTATTTTTTCTTCCTGTATTTAGTAGGAAGAGTATAGTTGTTTCTCTAAAAAATGTATGAATCAGGACTTTGTTGACTTGAAGGAAAATGTTATCTTTTTCACAGAGATTTTAACTTTGATGATAGCTTTTAAAAACGTGATAAATACATTTATCCTGCTATGATTATTTTTAAAAGTCTTTTTTTTTTTTTTTTTTTTTTTTTTTGAGACACGGTTTCATTCTGTCTCCCAGGCTGGAGTGCAGTGGTGCGATCTTGGCTCACTGCAATCTCCGCCTCCTGGGTTCAAATGATTCTCCTGCCTCAGCCTCCCCAGTAGCTGGGATTACAGGTGTGTGCCACCATACCTGGCTAATTTTTTGTATTTTTAGTAGAGACAAGGTTTCACCATGTTGACCAGGCTGGTCTCGAACTCCTGACCTCAAGTGATCCACCTGCCTCGGACTCCCAAAGTGCTGGGATTACAGGCATGAGCCACTGCGCCCAGCCTAAGAAGTCTTTATTTCAGAAAATGAAAGACTGTCTAGAAATAATGAATTTTTTTCCTATTTATTTCTATGGTTACTGCTTTTACACTTAATATTTTTTGTTTTTGTATTTTTATATGTTTGATTGCTGTCTTTAAAGTGCCTTATCAGATTTATGGCTCTGTACTATGACTTTTGGAGCTTTACAAGTTATTTACGTAATTCTAACTAAGTTACTTTGCTTCCAATACGTCAAATTTAAATAGCATGATTGTTTTTATATTATTTGACCTTAGTGACAATGTCCTATTTTGTTTGTTCTGTATCTTATGTCGCTTTTTGGTAGTTTGTATTATGTTTCAATGATCAAGCCATCTAATTCTGTACCATATATGACTTCTGGATATCTTTGATATGACATCTTAATTCTTTGTAGTTATGGTGATGCGTACAGAATGATATTCTGAAGCTCCGCAATGGTGCAATGAAAGGCTGCAGATGGAAGGGTAAAGAATAGTTTTGTTTAGCATATTAGGTCTGGTTCTGAACTTTCTTTTTTATACTTTAAGTTTTGGGGTACATGTACAGAACATGCAGTTTTGTTACATAGGTATACACGTGCCATGGTGGTTTGCTGCAGCCATCAACCCATCACCTACATTAGGTATTTCTCCCAATGTTATCCCTCGCCTAACCCCCACCCCCTGACAGTCCCCAGTGTGTGATGCTTCCCTCCCTATGTCCATGTGTTCTCATTGTTCAAATCCCACTTATGAGTGAGAACATGCAGTGTTTGGTTTTCCGTTCATGTGATAGTTTGCTGAGAATGATGGTTTCCAGCTTCATCCATGTCCCTGCAAAGGACATCAACTCATCCTTTTTTATGGCTATATAGTATTCCATGGTGTATATGTGCCACATTTTCTTTATCCAGTCTGTTATTGATGGACATTTGGGTTGGTTCCAAGTCTTTGCTATTGTGAATAGTGCCACAGTAAACATACATGTGCATATGTCTTTATAGTAGAATGATTTTTAATTCTTTGGGTATATATCCAGTAATGGGATTGCTTCTAGTTCTAGATCCTTGAGGAATCACCACACTGTCTTCCACAATGGTTGAACTAATTTACACTCCAACCAACAGTGTAAAAGTGCTGGACTTTTTTTTTTAAGTTAAAGATTGCACATAGGGTGTGATTTCTATACCAAAGATATGCTTATTTCAGTATTAGGAAAAATATTTTTCCTACATGTCCTGAAAATTGCAATTTTAAAAATGTACAAAATAAATTTTTGTTAAAAGCAAATTTTATTTCCAAAAAAAAAAAAAAAGAATGAAAGACAACCAACCGGATAGAAGAAACTATTTGAAAGTCTTATATCTGATAAGGGATTAATATCCAAGAATATAAAGAACTCTTACAACTCAACAACAGCAACAAAACAACCTTATTAAAAATTGGGTAGAGTGCTTGAATAGACGTTTCTTCAAATATATACAAATACCCAATAAGCACATGAAAAGATGCTTGTCATCATTAGTAATCAGAGAAATGTGAATCAAAACCACAATGAGATACTGCTTCACACCTGCTAGGATGGGTAGAATAAAAAAGATCATAGGTATTGGAGGTGGAACAATTGGGGCCCTCATATACTGCTGATGGGAGAATAAATGGTACAGTCCCTTTGGAAAACAGTGTGGCAGATCCTCAAACAATTAAACGTAGAGTTATATGACCCAGCAAGTCTACTGTTAGGTATTACCAAAGAGAAATGAAAACACAAAAGTTTGTACATGAATGTTTATAGCAGCATTATTCATAATAGCCAAAAGATGGAAACAACCCAAATGTTCATCAACTGACAAATAGATAAAATATGGTATATCTATGCAGTGGAATATTATTCAGCCGTAAAAAGGAATGATGTACTGATATGTACTGTAACATGAATGAACACTGAACATATGCTACATGAAAGGAGCCAGTCACGAAAGACCACATATTACATGATTCCATTCATATGAAATGTCCAGAAGAGGAAAATCTATACAAACAAAGTAGAATAGTGGTTGCCTAGGACAGAAGGCTGAGGAGGTGATGACTGATAGCCAAGGGGTATGTTTTGTTGTTGTTATTGTTGTTCTGAATTTCACATGTTCTGAAATTGCCTGTGGTGATGGTTGCACATGTCTGTGAATATACTAACAACTATTGAATTCTACGCTTTAAATGTGTGAATTATGTAATATGTGAACTACATCTCAAGAATGTTTTAAAACTGATGTTGGGAAAACAGGACATCTACATGTAAAACAATGTATGTTAGATCCTTACCATACACCATGTACAACAATTAACTCAAAATGGATTAAAGTCCTAAATATGAGAGCCAAAACTACAAAAACTCTTAGAAGAAAACATAGCAGTAAATGTTCATAACTTTGAATGTGGCGATGGTTTCTTAGATATGACACAAAAAACACAAAAGAAGAAAGATAAATTGGACTTCACAAATTAAAAGCTTTTGTGATTCAATGGACACCATCAAGAAAGTGAAAAGAATGGAATACTGATACATTTTACACATCAATGTACCTTGAAAACATTATGCTAAGTGAAAGCATCCAGACACACAAGGGCACATATTGAATGAATCCATTTATTCGAAATGACCGTACAGGCAAATTCATAGAGATAGGAAATAAATTAGTGTTTGCCAAGGGCTGTGAGTAGAGAGGAATGGAGAGTGTTGCTACTGGGCATGGGATTTCTTTTTGGAGTAATGAAAATGTTCTGCAACTACATAGTCATTAGGGTTGCACATCCTTGTGAATGTACTAAAAAGTACTGAATTGGGTATCTTAAAAGGCTGAATTTTTTTCATTTCTTCTAAAAAAAACCAGGATAGATGTGCAGAATGTGCAGGTTTGTTACATAGGTTTATGTGTGCTATGGTGGTTTGCTGCATCTATTGACCCATCCTTTAAGTTTCCTCCCCTCAACCCCCACCCAGCAACAGGCCCAGTGTGTGATGTTCCCTTCCCTGTGTCCATCCATGTGTTCTCATTGTTCAGCTCCCACTTATGAGTGAGAACACGCAGTGTTTGGTTTTCTGTTCCTGTGTTAGTCTGCTGAGGATGATGGTTTCCAGCTTCATTCATATGCCTGCAAAGGACATGATCTCATTCATTTTTATGGCTGCATAGTATTCCATGGTGTATATGTACCACGTTTTCTTTATCCAGTCTATCATTGATGGGCATTTGGTTTGGTTCCAAGTCTTTTCTATTGTAAATAGTGCTGCAATAAACATACGTGTGAACGTGTCTTTATAGTAGAATGATTTATATTCCTCTGGGTATATACCCAGTAATGGGATTGCTGGGTCAAATGGTATTTCTGGTTCTAGATCCTCGAGGAATCACCATACTGTCTTCCACAATAGTTGAACTAATTCAGATTCCCACTAACAGTGTAAAAGCATTCCTATTTCTCCACAGCCTCGCCAGCATCTATTGTTTCCTGACTTTTTAATAATTGCTGCTCTGGTGTGAGATGGTATCTCAATGTGGTTTTGATTTGCATTTCTCTGATGATCTGTGATGTTGAGCTTTGTTTCATATGTTTGTTTGCTGCATAAATGTCTTCTTTTGAGAAATGTCTATTCATATCCTTTGCCCACTTTTTGATGGTTTTTGTTTGTTTAAGTTCCTTGTAGATTCTGGATGTTAGACCTCTGTCAGATGGGTAGATTGCAAAATTTTTTCTCCCATTCTGTAGGTTAAAAGGCTGAATTTTAAAGCATGTGAATTATATCCCAATTTTAAAAAGAATGCTTATGTCTTAGTTCAGGCTTCTATAACATAATACCATAGACTGGGTGGTCTAATTGTTCAAAGCTCCACAGAAACTAGTTGGAGAAGTCACAAGAGTCCATTAATCATCTTGCTTTGTTAGTAGCAGTTGGCATGGTTCAGCATTTTCTGTTAAAGTTTCTCTGAGCTCACCAAAACTAAAATGATGTAGTAATACGTTTTATACCATTTGAAGTAAAAGGTACAAAAGGTTATACACTGAAAATTCTTTTTCCCACCCTTGTTCCCTAACCACTCATTTCCCCTCATCAGAGGAACCACTGTTTCCATGGTATATATTAGATTGATTTATGTGAAATTGCCAGTGTTTGACTATGATGATTTTAGGTGGTTCAGCCTAATATCAGTGAAAAAACAGTCCTATCTTAATGGAGTTTTTATTCTAGTGGGAAATGTATTACTTAATTATTGCATTGTAACAAATAACCCCAAAATTTAGTGGCTTAAAGCAACAAACATTTATTATCTGACTTCCTATGACTCAGTAATTTGGGAGCAGCTTAGATGGGTGGTTCTGGCTCAGGGTGTCTCATGAAGTTTTAGTCGATGTGGTGTCTAGGGATGCAGTAGTTTAAAGGCTTAACTTGGGTCTGAAGGAGCAGTTTCCAAGGTGGTTCACTTACCTGGATATTGGCAGGAGGCCTTAGATCTTTGCTGGTTTTTGACATGAGGCCTCAGTTCCTCGCCATATGAACCTCTCCATAAGGCTGCTTGTATGTCTTCATGCATGGTAGGTGGCTTCCCCCAGATTTCATGATTCAGGAGAGAGGACAACAAGGAAAACACAATGCTTTTTTCTCCTCTTGCAATGTTTTTTATGACCTAGTCTTGGAAGCTACACCTTGTCACTTCTACCTTAGTCTATTCATTAGAAACAAGTCATTAGGCTGGGTGTGGTGGCTCATGCCTGTAATCCCAGCACTTTGGGAGAGTGAGGCCGGTGGATCACTTGAGGTCAGGCATTTGAGACCAGCCTGGTCAACATGGTGAAACCTTGTCTCTACTTAAAATACAAAAAATTAACTGGATGTGGTGGCATGCGCCTGTAATCCCAGCTACTGGGGAGGCTGATGCAGGAGAATCACTTCAATCTGGGAGGCGGAAGTTGCAGTGAGCTATCGTGCCACAGCACTCCAGCCTGTGAGACAGAATGAGACCCTGTCTCAAAACAAAACAAAACAAGACAAGACAAAAAAAAAAAACAAAACAGAACAACAACAAAAACCAAAAAACAAGTCATTAAGTTCAGGCACACTGAAGGGGAAAGGATTAAATTCCACCTCTTGAAGGAAGCAGTAGCAAAGAATTTGTGGGCATATTTTAAAACCACCACAGGAAGGCAGACAATAAGCAATAAACAGAATAAAGCAGCAAATTATGGAGTATGTTAGCAGGTGGTAAGTTCTATGAAAGCAAAAGAAAAAGCAGAGGTAAGGGGAATCAGAGTGTGTTTGTGTGGAAGGGATGTAGGTTGCAGTTTTAAATAGGATGGTCAGCATAGTCCTCATTAAGGTTAGATTCGAACAAAGACTTGCAGACAAAGAAGTTAGCCAAGCAGTTATCTGGAAGAAGAAAGTCCCAAAGCAAGAGAATAGCTAAAACGAAGGCCTTGAGTGAGGAGTCATCCTTGCATGAGTAACAGCCAGGAGGCCATTATGACTGGCACAGAGAAGGGTTTGGTGAGTGGTAGAAGAGGAGGCCAGGTAAATTCGAGGGGGACAGGCATGGGAAATCATGTGGGATGTCGCTGGCTGTTGTAAGGATTTGGGGCATTTTTGGTTAGTTCTTAATTTCTACTTACAAATGTTAAATGAGATTATGTATAGGAAACTTTAGTAATCAGGAAAGCACTCTATGAAAGCTAGTTACTTGTATTACAGTATTGAAATTTTTATTTTTAGTTAGCATAGCCATAGAAACAACTTTCCTTTACTTCATCAAAGGTAATGAGAATTTTTTTTCTAAGCAAGAAGAATGCTTACCATATTTTATTACTAGCAGATTTTAATTTTTTAAACATGACACTTGAGCATATATAAAATATAGCATATTTTTAATTGGGGAGGTGGGGGAAAAGTTAAGGAAAGATTATTTGCATGGCTGAAATTAATGGGTTTATTGTTTCTAACAGGAATGTAAAGAGGAAATCAAAATGGATCGAAGTATGGGTGTGAATTCTGTTACCATTTCTGTTGAGGGTATGACTTGCAATTCCTGTGTTTGGACCATTGAGCAGCAGATTGGAAAAGTGAATGGCGTGCATCACATTAAGGTAAGTTACTCTTTGGAAACTGAAGTCAAATGCCATTGAAGAGAATTCTACTAGAAATTACTTCTAACACTGAGTTAGAAGCAGAGACACTGACACATTTGGCAATAAAAACTATTGTTTTTCTTATCTTGAAGCTAAATAAGTTTTCTTTGACCTATTAATTCCTCTTCTGAAGAAAAAAGATATATTTTCAATTTAAAAACATCTGAACATGGAATCTTGATATTGTGGTTGTATATTTACAGATTTATATTATAAGTATATGAGTATTTATATACTGCTTATTACTCTGAATCTCATACTGAACTAAAATATATGTTCTCAGGCAATGGGTTGAGGTTTTCTTTTTCTTTTATAACATGGTGATTATTTTGCAATTAAAAATTGAAGAGAAAATGTCTAGAGAATGACTAGTATACTTTGGTTTTTATTTTTAATTTTTTTTTTTTCCAGACAGGATCTTGCTCTGTCACCCAGGCTGGAGTGCAGTAGCAAAATCACAGCTCACTGCAGCCTAGATTTCCCAGGCTCAAGCAATCCTCCCATCTCAGCCTCCCAAGTACCTAGGACCACAGGCGTGCACCACCATGCCAGCTAATTTTTTTTTTTAAGGTGGAGTTTTGCTCTTCTTGCCCAGGCTGGAGTACAATGGCGCAATCTCAGCTCAGCACAACCTACGCCTCCCGGGTTCAAGCAATTCTCCTGCCTCAGCCTTCCGAGTAGCTGGGATTACAGGCATGTGCCACCACGCACAGCTAATTTTGTATTTTTAGTAGAGACAGGGTTTCTCCATGTTGGTCAGGCTGGTCTCGAACTCCCGACCTCAGGTCATTCACCCGCCTCAGCCTCTCAAACTGCTGGGATTACAGCGTAAGCCACTGCGCCCAGCTGCATGCCAGCTAATTTTTTAATTTATTTTTTGTAGCGATGGGGATCTCACTATGTTGCCCAGGCTGATCTCAAACTCCTGGACTCAAGTGATCCTCCCACCTGGGCCTCCCAGAGTGTGGGGATTACAGGTGTAAGCCACCATGCCCAGCCAAAATTATTAGTACACCTTGTATGATATGCCTAAGAAAGACTCTATTATTGGTTTTTCTGTTTGTTTTTTTCAGACGCTTGGACTTTAAGTTGAAGACGCTATTATTGTTTAACATTCCTTGAGCATCAACAACATTCTAGATACACTGTGGTTAAAGATGTAGTTCAGGTTATAAAAAAGCCTTCTGAATACTTCATGAAGTACCTATGGTTATCATAAGAAACTTCATGCATATATGGCAGGGATTGGAAAATGATGATCTGCAGGTCAAACCCAGTTTGCCAACTGCTTTCATATGGCTCATAAGCTAAGAATACCTTTTACATTTTTACATGGTTGGAAAAAAAAAAATATTTAGGAACTTTTGAAAAGCATGTGAAATTCAAATTTTTGTGTCTGTAAGTAAAGTTTTAGTGATGTAAGGTTTTATTGGAACACAGCCACACTCATTCATTTACGTATTGTGTACAGCCCTTTTTTTCACTACCACAGAGTTGAATAGTTGTGACAGAGCCCATATGTGGTGTCCTCATTGGTAAGTGATATACTGCCAAATGATTTACCACAGTAGAAATACCATTTTGTCTTCCCACCAGCAATGTTTGTGTTCCACTTTGAAAGTGTTCCATTTTCTCCACATTCTCTCCAACAATTTGTATTGTCAGTCTTTTAAATTATAGACATTCTAATGGGTATGTAATATTATGTCACTAATTCTCATTTCCTTAATGGCTAATGATGTTGAGCATCTTTTCGTGTGCTTATTAGGCATTTGTATACCTTCTTTGGTGAAATGTGTGTTAAACCCTTTGGCCAAATTTTTAGTTGGGTTTTCTTTGTTTTCTTGTTACTGAATTTTGATTATATATTCTGAATATAAGTCTTCTGTCAGATATGTGTTCTACAAATACATTTTTCCAGTCTGTGGCTTGTCTTTTCAGTCTCTTAAAAAGTGTCTTTTGCAGAGCAGAAGTTTTTATTTTTGACGAATTCCAGTTTATCCACCTTTTTTCCTTTTATGCCTTATGCTTTAGTATATCTAAGAAATCATGGCCTAACTCAAGGTCACAAAGATTTTTCTCCTATGTCTTTTTCTAAAGACTTTATAATTTTAGGTTTAACGTTTAGGTCTATGATCCATTTTGAATTAACTTGTATACATTGTTAGATACTGGTTGAAGTTAATTTTTTTTTCGGATATGAATATCCATTTTTCCCAGCATCATTTGTTAAAAAGTCTGTTCTCTCTCCATTGAATTGCCTGTGAACCTTTGTTGAAAATCAATTGACCATATATTTATTGGTTTATTTCTTTCTGCGCTATTCTGTTCCATTGATCTGTATGTCTGTCCTTTGGCCAATACCACACAGTTTTGGTTATTGTAGCTTTATAATAAGTATTAAAATAAGCATTAAAATCAGATACTGTGATTCCTTAACTCTTTCTTCTTTTTCAAAATTGTTTTGGTTAGTCTAGGCCCTTTTCCTTTCCATATAAATTTTAGAATCTTATATGGATTCTAAATCTTTTATAAATTTTAGAATCTTATATGGATTCTAAATCTTTTATAAATTTTAGAATCTTGTATGGATTCTAAAGTTTGTAAGTTTCTATAAAAATATCTGCTGGGATTTTCATTGAGATTGTGTTTATTCTACAGATCCATTTGGACAGAAGTAACATCTTAACAATATTGAGTTTTCCAATCCATGCACATAGTATATGTCTATTTATGTTGGTATTCCTTGATTTCTTTTATCAGCAATCTGTAGTTTTCAGCATGCAGTTTCTGTACATATTTTGTTAGATTTATTTTTAAGTACTTTATGTTTTTGAATGCTGTTATACATGGTACTGTTTTTAAAATTTTAAATTTAAGTTTAATTTCAGTTGTTCATTATGAGGTTTTTGTATGTTGACTTTGTATCCTGGAACCTAGCTAAACTGACTTATCAAACCTACTAGCTTTTTTGTAGATTTCTTGGGATTTTCTATGTAATTATGTCATCAAGGTATATAAATAGTTTTTCTTGTTGTTGTTTGTTTGCTTGTTTGTTTTAAGATAGAGTCTCACTCTGTGACCCAGGCTGGAGTACAGTGGCACAATGTTGGCTCACTGCAACCTCCACCTCCTGGGTTCAAGTGATTCTCATGCCTCAGCCACCCAAGTAGCTGGGACTACAGGCACATGCCACCACACCGGGCTAATTTTTGTATTTTTAGTAGAGTTGGGGTTTCGCCGTGTTGGCCAGGGTGGCCTTGAACTCCTGGCCTTGAGCGATCTGTCCACCTCGGCCTCTTAAAGTGCTGTGATTGCAGGTGTGAGCCACCGCGCCTGGTCACATAGTTTTATTTCTTCCTTTGTAGTCTGTATATCTTTTATTTTTTCCCTTGTATTATCAAACCTTCATTACAATTTTGATTAGGAGTGGTGAGAGTGAATGATGGTGGGGGGAAACATTCAGTCATTTACTGTTAGCATTGTGTTAGTTGTAGAGTTTTGTAGATGCTATTTGTCAGATTAATGAAGTTATTTCTATTACTAGTTTGCTGAGGGTTTTTTTAAACATCATGAATGGATGTTGAATTTTGTCAAGTGCTTTTTCTGTGTATAGAGATGATCATATGGTTTTTCTCCTTTAGTCTGTTAAGATGGTGAATTACACTGATTGATTTTCAAATGTTGAACCAGCCATACATTCCCAGGATAAGCCTCACTTGGTCAAAGAAGACTTACTTTTCATTAAAAATTTCAAACATACACAAAGGTGGAGAAACTATTAATAGTACAAGGATCTACCCTATACCCATCACCTAGAAAAATCCTTGCTATTTATTTGCATGCCATTCTTATCAGTTGAAGTTAATAATGTGTTTTGCGGATGGTCCTAAGAGTTGGTCTAGGCCTTCCTGCCTGTTGTATTCTGTTAAGGTAGATGTCTCTGACTAGTGGATTGGAACTTCGTAGTATATCTCCATACCAGTTGCCATTTCTAAGCCTTTCGGCCACCCCCTGCCACCACCCCTACCCGCCCCTTTCCCTTGTCACTCTTCGCAATTCTCAGCCCTAATTGTAGTATATATAATTTCAGTACTCTTTCCCATGCTTTATTTAGTTTTTGAACATATTTTTTTCCTATTTCTCTCCAACTTGTATCTCAGGATCCAAAGAATTAACAGTATCTCATGCCAAAAGCTTGAGGATTCCTACTGTATTGACAATAACATACAGAAGCTTTTGCTTAAATATTATGCTTACTTTTTTTTTTTTTTTTTTTTTTAAAGACAGAATCTCACTCTATCGCCCAGGCTGGAGTGCAGTGGCACCATCTCAGCTCACTGTAACCTCTGGCTCCTGGGTTCAAGCGATTCTTGTGCCTCAGCCTCCCAAGTAGCTGGGACTACAGGTGCACGTCACCATTCCTGGGTAATTTTTTGTATTTTTAGTAGAAATGGGGTTTCACCATGTTGGCCAGGCTGGCCTGGAACTCCTGACCTCAGGTGATCCTCCCGCCTCGACCTCCCACAGTGTTGGGATTACAGGCATGAGCCACCACACCCGGCCTGAATTACTTACTCTTAAACATGTTTATTTTTACTGCCAGGCCTTAATGAGTCAGTATTGGATGTGTCATTTTAGCTGAGTTGTATTCTCATTTGTGTAATATACTTATCATTTTAATGTTATTTTATCATTAAAACAACTTTATATTGGTGGTAATTCTATTTGCTGGAGGTTCTCTGTAATTTTGCTTTTATGCAATGTTCATTACAGTAATAGCGGGAAGTTAATGCCCCTTTGGAATTTGATCAGCTTGCATCAATACCAGAATGGTTTTCCTATGACTAGTTGAGATTCACATGCAATACATTTTTTTGACATACTACCAGGAGCAGATGTTTACATTATAATGAAAGCTTTGTCCAACTGGACATCAGATTTAGCACAAAATTCAAAATTAGGGACATGATGGATTCTTTCTAATTATCAGAAGCTCATTATATTTTTAAGGGCATGAATGATTACATTGGAACTACAATATTTTGTGTCTCCAGATCAGATACTTGTGACAGCTCTACTTTTTAACTATTCTTGATCTAAACATTAATTTTTACCATTTATTTTTCAGAGATTTCAAAATAGTCTTGGCTCTTTAGTGAAATACAGAATTTATACTTTATCTCTGCAGTATTCTTATCTAAAATTCTGATTTCTCATAAGATCTTGAGTAGATTGGTTTCAGTTTGCCTTGTTTTTATTACCCAAAATTGGCTGATTAGCCCATCATTACTCTCTATGAAGTCTGATACATTTCCTTAATTCAAGAGTCCTATGAAGTGCGGTGCTAATATGTGGACAATTCTTATCTTCCTAATCTGAAACTGTAGGTGATTTTTTCCATGTCTAAGTTTTATATTCATCTTGGCCAGAGAGTAAACTTTGGATCCACATTACTATTTGTGTGAGGGAAAATGCAGTATTTCTCATTTCTTGACTCTACACTCTGATTAGCTAAGACTATGTTGATAGCTGTGGCTAGAAAAGTTTTATTTGCATGGTATGTATTCCTTCTCCTAAGTTTTCTGTACTGTTGACATCCATGTGAATACTTAGATAGGAACTTTCCATTTTCACATGCTCCAAAGGTAGAGTTTTTTTGTTTTGTTTTGTTTTTTGTTTTGTATTCACCATCTACCGTGGCATAACTCCAGTCTTAGAGGCTCCCACATTGCTTCTTCCCAGCAACATCCCCGAACAGGGATACAGTTGCCTTTAATGATCTTTGGGGAAAGAGCCAAGTTGGAAAAGCTGAGAGATGACAGGTAATTATTTTATGTATTTATCTTCAAAATATTCAAATTTATATAAAAATATTTTCCCCTAATCATATCTATGCAAAAGTTAAAGGCATATTTTGCAGTTTGTTGATTAGGAAAGAGAATAGCAAAAGTAGCTCTGCAACCTCAGTGCTAACGCTTTAAAAATGAGTCGCTTAATTTCAATGAGTAATAAGTATGACACATGCGTTTGATTTATCCTCAAATGAAACTAATTAAACCTCCTCCACTTGATCTAAGGTGGGGCTGGTGTTGAGGGCCAGAACAGAAGCTGAACCTTACTAATTATATAGTAGTGTCTGCTAATTGCAGTAAAGCTGTTTTAACCATTTGGAAACTAGTTCATGTAATTTTTTGCCAAGTGACTTAGGTATTTATTGTCTACTGACAGCTAAAGTATTTTCCAAAACCCTCAACTCTCTGTCTAGTAAACTATTGTAGGTGAATATTTGTCTCTGCCAACATATCCATGCATAACTATAAAACTAGATTCTGCTTTGATATTTGCAAATACATTCTTGCTTCCCAAAACAGCCTGTTTGCATCACAGTCATATATAAGATGACTATTTCCACTGCATCTTCCCAAAGTTCACCACTGCTTAATAAGATCTGTTTAAGGTCAAACAAATGCAATTGAATTTTGATTACATTGAAAATGAAGAATAGCAGCAATATAATATGAAAGCACGTTGTGTTGTCAACAGTGATTTATACAAATCCCGGTGACAGATACTCAAGACTGCTTTCCAGGGCACATTCATAATTTCATTGCTAAAAATAAAAGAAAATACACTTATTCTGCCTTTTTCAACTCTGCCTCTCTTCTTTCAGTCAAAAGCCCTTATGTTAGTAACCTTTATTCTTTTTTTTTCTTTTTTTAAAAAATATTTTACTAAGTGTGAAGTCTTCGAGGGCCAGAGACAGATTTCCTGTGAAGTTAATGAAGCTTAAGTTTCAGAGCTCCTCATTTGCATTGACCTTCTAAGACTCTAGAAGGAGTATCAGCAGTGTGTTTACATGGTCATGTGTTTTTGTACAATTTGAAAAAGTAAAAAAAATTTAACCACAGCCCTTCAAGACCATTGTCCATTTCTACTTCGATGACTCTTCTGTTAGACCTCCCCTTTGTGTTAGCGTGATATTGGAGTGGCCATGAGCATTTTGGGGATGTGACTAAGGGGAGGTTGAGTTGGGGATATGTTTAGTTCGGGGTTAGTAGGCTATTTGACTATATAGGTGATTCTTTGTCACTTCTGTGTATAGTGGAGTTTTTGCAAGGAATTCTGATATAGGGATGGCTTCTTGGAATACCCCTACTACTCATGGTGCCAACTCACTAAGCATCATGACATGAAAGTGTGGGGCTCAGTGTAAAACTGGTAAATGAATGTTACCAGTTCAAAGAATATGTAAGATTAGTCACTTCACAAGTAAATTTGAAATGCCCTGAAATCTTACAGCTCATATATGAAAGAAACTCTTTTCTCAAATTTGACAGCAGCTCTAAAAATTTATCAATGCCTAGTTGTTATGTTGAAAGGAACATTTCTAAACTATCATTAATTTAAAAAAATTTTATCTAGAGAAAATATTTAACTTTTTATTTTCTTTATATACAAGTGATTTTATAAAGTCGAATGAAGCACTAAAGAATATACAGCCAAAAATATAGGAAAAGAAAGTATCAGAGAGGTATATCAGGCATTATTAATAAAAATGTTTTTGTTATGGATTTTTATGATATTTGTTAGCTTTAAAAACTTATAACTCGTGATTTAAATTTTTTTTTTTTTTTTTTTGAGACAGAGTCTTGCTCTGTCGTCTGAACTGGAATGCGATGGTGCGATCTCGGCTCACTGCAACCTTCGCCCTCCTGGGTTCAAGCAATTCTCCTGTCTCAGCCTCCTGAGTAGCTGGCATTACAGGCACGCGGCACCATGCCCGGCTAATTTTTGTATTTTTAGTAGAGACGGGGTTTCACCATGTTGGCCAGGCTAGTCTCAAACTCAGATGATCCGCCCCCCTCCGCCTTCCGGAGTGCTGGGATTACAGGTGTGAACCACTGCACCCGGCCATATAACTTATGATTTTTGTTATGCGCTTGGAATATTTTCTTTGGTACAAAATTTTGTTGTTTATGGTTTTGTATTCTTTTTTTTAAAGAAGGCCCTTCAAATTTAAGTTTCAGACACCACAAAGTGTGAATTCCTCTCTTTCTAGACATCATATAGAAAACTGTCTTTGCCCAAACATAATTTATAGTCAGAATGTAGTTCAACATGATCATACATAAATATTGATTACTTTTTAAAGAATGTTAAAGCTTAAAATTTCTGCAAATAATTAATGGGAACCAGGCTTAATACCTGGGTGACAGAATAATCTGTACAACAAACCTCTATGATACAAGTTTACCTATGTCACAAACCTGCACATGTACCCCTGAACTTAAAATAAAAGTTAAAAAAGAAATGTACACAAAAAATAATATTTCTGTATCATAACTTCTAGGATTATAATTAAGCCTGAGATGCAGTTCATTTAGAAACCAGATTTGGAGAGAAGAGTGTTTCAACTAAGTCAAGGAGCTCTTGGTAGTGTTTGGAATGAAGTAATATAATTGTGATATTAAATTGAGTAAGTTGTTTTATTGGAAAATGCAACAGCAGAACAGATTAGAGCTTTAATTAACAGAATTCAAAGAGAGTGAATAGTCAGGAAATCTCTAATTTTGGAATAAATAGAATATGACTGTTTGCCTTTGCAACTTTAGAATTTAAATACATTTTAGAAATTATGTCCTAAGTTATACAGTACATAAATGTAATCTTCTTGTTTGTCCTGCCAGTGTTAAGACTGTAGACTTTAAAGGGATTAACCTGAAGTTTAATTTAATCACCCCGGTAGTCTGTTCAAAGGAAAAGTAAAATAGGCAGATAATGTGAAGATCTTTCTCTGGGGTTGTTTGGCCTTTTTGAAAGTAGAAATGTAAAAACAAATTTAATAAGATATAAGTACTGAATGATTCCAAAGGTTAATGCTTTATTAACAAATTAGTTTGTCCCTGAAACTTACAATGCTAACTTTTTAAGTGCTTTTCCCCTTTGATTAGATAAAGGCTATAGTCCATTCACTTAATATAGACTATCCTTTAGAAAAATGACCACATCACGGATCACGAGGTCAGGAGTTCGAGACCAGCCTGACCAACATGTTGAAACCCCATCTCTACTTAAAATACAAAACTTTAGCCGGGCGTGGTGTCGTGCGCCTATAATCCCAGCTACTCAGGAGGCCAAGGCAGGGTAATCGCTGGAACCCTGGAGGCAGAGGTTGCAGTGAGCTGAGATCATGCCACTGCACTCCAGCCTGGGCAACAGAGCAAGACTCCAACTCAATAAATAAATAAATAAATAAAATAAAATAAAATGAAAATGACTACATAAATGCTAGCAGTTACTAAATTCCTCCTTTGGATCAATAAATACATTCGTTACTCCCCTTACAATTAATTGGTGTTTTTATTATTGAAAAAGTAACACATATACAGAGTAAAATTCCTCTCCCAAGGAAAACCAGTTGTCCTATGTATGTGTATCCTTCCAGAAAGACTATTAATATAAAAATTTTTTTTTTTTTAATTTTTTGAGATGGAGTCTCTCGCTCTTGTCGCCCAGGCTAGAGTGCAGTGGTGCGATCTCGGCTCACTGCAACCTCTGCCACCCAAGTTCAAGTGATTGTCCTGCCTCAGCCTCCTGAGTAGCTGGGATTACAGGTGCCTGCCACCATGCCTGGCTAATTTTTGTACTTTTAGTAGAGACGGGTTTTGTGCCATGTTGACCAGGCTGGTCTCGAACTCCTGACCTCAGGTGATCCGCCTGCCTCAGCCTCCCAAAGTGCTGGGATTACAGGCGTGAACCACCGTGCCTGGCCAAAACTGTTTACATGTACCTCAGTATATATACTTGATGTGTGTGTGTCCACTTTTTCTAAAAATGGAAGCATACTATGCACATCATTCTGCACCTTGCTTTTTTTTTTAAATTAGCAAATATATCTTAGATATTGTTCCACATCAATATATAGAGACCCATCTAATATTTTTTCTTTCTATGTGGGACTCTTTTTTTGGCTTCTTAGCTTTTTCTGTGGCAAATGACAGTGCATTGAATATTCTGTTTTTCAAACTGGTGCTCTGTCACCAATACTATATTAGGGTAACATAGGCATTTTTATTATTATACATTAGCAGGTAATAATCATTTATCTATGAAGATGTAGAATCAACTTCAAAGAGGATTAGGTTTCTGATTTAGTTGAACTCTATTCTGAGGATCAGGGGAAGGTCAAATCCAAGATAAAAAAATTAGCAGTGAAGGAATGGTGTAAAGAGGGACTTTCACTATTTCTTTTGTATATTTTTGTATTTATATTTTTATAGCAAACAATCATACATTTGTTGTATAATTTTTGAAGCAAAGTGAAAATACATTAGAAATGGCCAGGCATAGTGGTTCATGCTGTAATCCCAGTATTTTGGGAGGCCAAGGTGGGAGGATTGCTTGAGAACAGGAGTTTGAGAACAGCCTAGGCAGCATAGCAAGACCCTGTCTTTTAAAAAGAGAGAGAAAGAAAGCGAGAGAGAGAGAATGAGAATATATTAGAAATGAGAATTCTGACAAAGTACTCAGTTTAAAGATAGTTTAGTTCGTGAAAAGCAATGCTACAACGTAATAAAAACTAACAGAATCTGCATCTTTTTCATCTTAAAATATTTGATTTTTGAAGTTTTAGATTGATTTTGAACTATTATTTAGTTTTTAAGAATTGTCTTTTTCTAGTTTATAATCTGATTTAAAAGTTTTAAAGTGGTAACCTTTATTTAAGTTACTCAAATAGGATAAATGTTAATGGAGCTTGATGGCTTCCTCTTATGATATTTTAATTTTCAATATTCTATATTGAAATATCAAATAGAGTGTTGCCCTATTAATGTAAACACATTTTATTTTTCAACAAACCATAATGTAATTTGTATTGAGACTGTATGTATTATAAATGAGGATCGTTTTGTTTATTATAAATAGTTTTTAGTTGATTCAAAAGTATATTATGGGTGGTGAATCAAACATATTAGACATTCAGGATAATTGATTAATCATCTCACTTTTCTGATTTCAGTCTCCACATCTATAAAATAACAATCCTTTCAAGCTGTGAAAAATCTCTTATTACCTTTATGTTGAGTTGTTATATGAAAGTGTAAGAAAGTAAGCTTTAAACTATCTGAAGACTCCCACACTGAGCAGCATGCTAACCTGAATTTATTATGATCGTGTATAAATTGATTCCTGGGGGATTAAAAGGAATTTCAATGTGCTAAAACTTGAGCTAAGTTATTTTCCCATAGTGACTTTTAAAAATGTAGAAATATTAGAATGTTGTGATTGTCAGTTCTGTTAAAAACTCAAATATGTTTTAAAACCATTTCAAATTTAAACTAGCATGGGAGAATATGTGAAATGTGAGGGGAAAAAACAACTAAAATTTGGTTCAAACACTAGAAATATTGTATACTGTTCAGATTATTTATAAGCCATACATTGCTCAAACATAGACATAGAATTTTAGTTTTCCAAGGAAATTGTAGATTGTCTAGCCTAATCATTTATAGATGGAAAGAGTGTAGATTTTGGAGTTACATACACCTGCATTTGAACCCTAGCTCTTTCATTTTCTTGTTGGGTTCCTTGGGCAATTTATTCAATTTCCTGGCCTTCATATAGGAACCGGGATCACCTTTGTCTTATTCTGTTCAGGCTCCTATAAGAAAATACCATAAAGTGGGTGGCTTATAAACAACAGAAATGTGTTTCTCACAATTCTGGAAGCTGGGAAGTCCAAAATCAAGGTGCTGGCAAATTTGGTGTCTGGTGAGGATTGACTTCCTGGTTCATGTATGGCACACCTTCTCCCTGTGTCCTCACATGGTTGAAGGGACAGGGGAGCTCTCTCGGACCTCTTTTATTAGGGCACAAATCCCAGTCTTGAGGGCTCTGTCTTCATTATCTAATCACCTCCCAGAGGCCCCCCCACCAATATTATCACCTTGGGAATTCGGATTTCAACATATGAATTTTTGAGGGACACTTTCAGATTATAGCACCTTTCCTTATCAAATAAGAAAGAATACAGAAGAGAAAACATGTACTGATGACAACCTAAGAAGTGGTAGTAACATAGTTTTTTAGTTTTTATAGAAAGTTAGAACTGAAAAGATTATTTTATCTAGTCTCAGGAAACTGAAGCCCTCAGAGGTAGGGTGATTTGTTTAAGGTTCTAGCTTTCATATTGCCTAAGAATAGAAGATACAGTCTTTGTGGGTTTATGCAAATTATACAGAAATCATATGCAAATAAAGTATATTGTGCCTGAATTTCATGTTTGACATTTCAAGAGACACAGAACACCACAAAGATTAAAATAAAGGATCTTTGCAATCCCTGTGACAGCACTCTACACCACCATTAATACTATGAAGGCCACACAGTACGTTTGGTATATTTTACTTTTTTCTCTCCCACTACTGCCTTCATCAAAATAACAGAGAATAGTCCTCCATCGTCAGTCTTTCCTATAAGCTATATTTATAATTTGTAGGCTGTTACATTTATTTTCAGAGGAACTTTTTTTTTTGTTTCCTGAGACAGAGTTTTACTCTCTTGCCCAGGCTGGAGTGCAGTGGCGCGACCTCCGCCTCCGGGTTCAAGCGATTCTTGTGCCTCAGCCTCTTGAGTAGCTGGGATTACAGGCGCCCACCACCATGCCCAGATAATTTCTATATTTTTAGTAGAGATGGGGTTTCACCATGTTGGCCAGGCTGGTCTTGAACTCCTGGTCTCAAGTGATCCACCCACCTTGGCCTCCCAAAGTGCTGGGATTACAGGCATGAGTCACCACTCTGGCCCAGAGGAACGATTGATATAATGGAAAAATAGTTCCTCTGAAAATAAAAATAACAGCCTTGGTTCCTAAAAAAGATTATGAGAAAAAGACAAGCTGTTGAAATATTGGAGCAATGTGGGGAATGAGGAAGGTGGGATAGGGCAGGGAAGGGAGATTATTTTTGGAGCAGGGGTTGGGGTTAGAGGACGTATGAAAGGAGAGCAGCACAGACCCAGAATCAGACTGCCGCCAGCACTTTCCAGCTGTATGGAGTTTGCCTGGAAATGCTCACCATTGTATCTCTAGCAGCTAGCATACTGCCGGGCACATAATGAGCATTCAGTAAATATTTGTTGAATATGTACTAAATATTTGTTGAATACGTAAGTACCTTTTTTTTTTTTTTTTTTTTTTTTGAAACGAAGTCTTGCTTTGCCGCCAAGCCTGCAGTGCAGTGGCGCAATCTTGGCTCACTGCAACCTCCGCCTCCCGGGTTCAAGTGATTCTCCTGGCCCAGCCTCTCGAGTAGCTGGGATTACAGGCATGCGCCACCACGCCCAGCTAATTTTTGTATTTTTGGTAGAGACGGGTTTCCCTGCGTTGGCCAGGCTGGCCTCAAACTGTGATCTCAAGTGATCCACCCGCCTCAACCTCCCAAAGTGCTAGGATTACAGGTGTGAGCCACCGTGCCTGGCCTATAAGTACCATTTTGACTTCCTGCCCAAAGATTTAGCACCCAGAGCTGTACTGTGAATTTGTTTCCTTTGAGACCTTAGGTTTGAAAAGTCTCTTTGCTATCTAACATTCAGAGGAAAAGTTGAGTGCTGTTAACCCTGAAGACGGATACTTTTGTTTGTGCTGAGTGTGGTTGGTCAGTTTTTAAAACAGAAATAGAATTTACTAAAGGAAGTGTTTTCTCATCTGCAGCGTGCAAGTAGCATAGGGTACTCTGACTTCTCTTTTGTATAGAATTTTATGCATAGTTTTCTGATGCCTTTTATAAATAAAAGATAGGCTAAAGCAGTTAGAAAGTATAGCAAACCATCCAGTGACAAAGTGATTTTTTTTTTTTTTTTTTTTTTGAGACAGAGCCACACTCTGTCACCCAGGCTGGAGTGCAGTGGCACGATTTTGGCTCACTGCAGCCTTGACGTTCGGCCTCAGGCAATCCTCCCACCTCAGCCCCTTGAGTAGCTAGGACTACAGGAGTGTGCCACCATGCCTGGGTAATTTTTGTACTTTTTGTAGAGACAGGGTTCCACCATGTTGCCCAGACTGGTCTGGAATTCCTGAGCTCAAGCTATCTGCCCAACTACCTTGGCATCCCAAAGTGCTAGGATTACAGGCGTGTGCCACCTGGCCTGACGAAGTGATTTTTGCTTTTAAAATGAGAACAATTTCTGACTGGCTATGTTGGTAAATTGATATTTTTGGGGAGCGGGTGGGTACAGGGGAACCAGGTCTTGTTTAAGATGTGCCAGATACAACATATTTGAAGGGCAAGAATCCTTTACCTTGGTACTTTATCAGAAAAAGTATAGTAGTACCTAAAGCTATACCACCCAAGAATGGTCTGTGATGATGGAAATACTGTGTATCCGCCCTGTCTGGTAGGGCTAACCACATTGTCCAATGAGCACTTGAAATTTGGCTAGTGCAACCGAGGAACTGAATTTTTAATCTTATTTAATAATTTTTTTTTGTTTAAAAAATAATCATCTGGTAAAATAGACTTTTTTGGGTATATAGTTCTATGAATTTTTTGTTTTAGTTTTGTGAATGTTAACACATGTATAGATTTGTTTAACACCAACACAATCAGGACATAGTGCAGCCCTGTTACCCCTAAAAAACTCCCTCTTGCTACCATTTTCCCTACCTCTAACCCCTGGAAACCACTGTTCTGTTCTCCATCTTCCCCTTTAGTCAGAAAGTTTAAATTATTTACAGTCATTTTCTCAATCCTAAAATCACTTCAGAAGAGTGAAATTAAAGTTTAAAAGAGGCCCTCTAAAAACACAAGGACACAAAAGCCTTCATTTGATGGTGGCTACTGTTATATTGCATCTCTTTCAGTAGTATATATCTCAACTATACGTGGTTTGACTATTCTGCGTTTTTTTTTCATGGAAAATGTTATATAGTATAATCCAAAACCAAATATAAATTATTTCTCCACTTCTGTTTTGGATCATTTATGCTAGTGATTTCCTCCATCCCTAAGAACCAACTAGCCAAGTAGAATTATCAGAGTCTTAGAAACTTTCCATGCCATGGGTACATTTTACATTTTCACCCAAATACACAGTCATCAATTATCAAGCTAAAGGAAGAAATAAAAATATGTTCATTAAAATAAGTGAAAGATTTAACTAACTATTGTAGACAATTTTAAGAGATATTTTCTATGCTGAATTACTTATATCTTTGAGTTTTTATTTTATAGAGCAAGGCTTTTCACTAGAAATTAATAACACCCATATTTAACTGCTTTTTGAATATTAATATCCTACTGCCATCTCAAAAATCAATAGGTCCAGCACTGAATTTATCATCTCTCCTTTCCCTCCACTTTAACTTCTTAATTTCTTCCTGATTTCCTCCTCTCTTTCTGATATCAGTTAATGGCACCACCATCTATCTATCCACTGACCCAAACCAGATACCTTTAAGTCATTCAAGTTACCTCCTTTACCCTATACATCTTGTTAGGAGGCCCTATCCTCCTAAATATATCTTGGAGCTGCCTCTTTTCTCTTTGTCCCCAATATTCATGTCTTAATTCAGACCCTCTATTGCACTACTGTTGCAGTAGCCTCCTAGCTGATAGTCCTCCCTCCTGTATCACTCCACCCTATTCCACTGTCATCTTCCACATTGCCTCCACAATGATCGTTCTCTAAAATGAAAATCTAATCACATAATTCTCTGCTTAACTTTTCCATGGCTTTCTGTTACCTATAGGATAAATCACAACCATAATTGGCATATAGAACCCCATAATAGAGCAGTTGCTGAATTCTCAAGCCTCTTACCTTTCTCTACTTTTTTGTTTCCATTCGTCTGAAATTCCCTGCCTCATATATCCTTGCTGATTCCTGTTTGTCCTTTAACACTTAGGTATTATCTCTCCTAAGAAGACTTTTCTGACCCCTATTCCCAGGGATGAATGGGTATCCCTTTTCTGTATTCTCTGTCCTATTGTTCCTGTGACATGTTCAGCTTTGTATCCTGAGAATCCCAGTTCCTGACACACATAATAAGTGCTCAATAAATAGTAGTTGCTCAATGTTTAATTTTATAAATTCACTGCTGTTACAAAGAACTTTCCTATCTATTTACTCATATGATCCTTATAATAGCCCTGGAAGATAATAGGACATATTTTCTCATTGTTCAGATGGTAGAACTAATAAGTGTGGTTAGCTAATAAGTGGAGAATTGATGCTGGAATTTAAATGTTTTGACTCCCAACCGGGTATTTGTGTGTGTGTCTGTGTGTGTGTGTGTGTATGTATCTTCATCATGAATCTTTGTAAGATGTCAGCCAAAGAGATGCAGTCATGACAGTAGTTAAATTATATGCAGTAACTAAGCTTTAAGAATATAATAATTGTTTTATCATCTAATTGGGCAAAACAATAAAGATGTTCTTATTTTGAACAAAATTAATAGTATGCTCTAGTGACTTAGGGGGATATAGGAGTATATGCTATAAAATCCTATGAATACTGCCTTCACTCATAAACTGGCATGTTTATACTTTTTCTTGCCAACAAAGTTATCCTAATTGAACATTATTTTTATTTTTTAAAAATGATATATAATAGTTATACATATTTTTAGGAAATTGAACATTTTAAAAGATTAAACTTCATATTACCTTTTGTTTTTCTGGAGCTGATCCTGTTTCATGTATAACCTTTTCAGTTGGTAGAGTTTGAAGTGTTGGAGTAATTTATGAAAGGAGGTGGAAGGAAAGAGTAGTTTGTACTCTGTTGTGAAATTCTAGGGTGTGTTTGTCAGTATACATGTTTCAAATGCCTGATAGGTACCATAGTCACATACGTCTGCATATATAACTTTACCATTCTTGTAGGTACACAAGACATTTTATGTTTCTTTCTAACAAGAAGGGTAAAAATGAAAACTAATAGGGAAACTCCATTAGACTGAGTTGTCTCACTCTTCTTGAATGTGGTGTGATGATTGATATTTTAAATCCTATGTGATAGAATTTAATTAAACTGACTTTTGGAATTTCCTTCCAAAAGGTATCACTGGAAGAAAAAAATGCAACTATTATTTATGACCCTAAACTACAGACTCCAAAGACCCTACAGGAAGCTATTGATGACATGGGCTTTGATGCTGTTCTCCATAATCCTGACCCTCTCCCTGTTTTAACTGACACCTTGTTTCTGACTGTTACGGCTTCACTGGCTTTGCCATGGGACCATATCCAAAGCACATTGCTCAAGACCAAGGGTGTGACACACATTAAAATTTACCCTCAGCAAAGAGCTGTAGCAGTGACAATAATCCCTTCTATAGTGAATGCCAATCAGATAAAAGAGCTAGTTCCAGATCTCAGTTTAGATACTGGAACACTGGAGAAAAAGTCAGGAGCTTGTGAAGATCATAGTATGGCTCAAGCTGGTGAAGTCATGCTGAAGATGAAAGTGGAAGGGATGACCTGCCATTCATGTACTAGCACCATTGAAGGAAAGATTGGGAAACTGCAAGGTGTTCAGCGAATTAAAGGTAATGTGTCTGGTGTTGTTTGATTGTTTTGTAAGGCTTAGGTGTCTGTTTTGCTCTTTTAACTTTTTCCTTTCTTCTTAAGCATGAGTTTTGAATCCATGGGACTAGAGTGCTTGCTGTATCATTGAGGTACAGCATATTCCCAGGATTAATGTCAGGAAAGTAATGATTATAATTAAAGGTTACATAAACCTTGAACTGAAGAAAAGGCAGCTGGGTTGGCAATTCGTGGAATTCAGGGTTCTTAACACAACATGACTAGCGTACTCTTTACCTCTAATATATTTTACTCAGGCATGGAGAAACTTGGAGACCATAGCTACAGTGGTCCTATCTCTTACTTGTTTCTAGTCTATGCCAATAACATTTTCTGAAAAGAAAAAAAAAATTAAGAAAAGATGATGACAAGAATGAGAAAGAAACAATTATTTGTGGTTATTTAGAAAACAGGATGTTTTCTGAAGTAGCCCAGGAATAACTAAATTAATTATGTTTCTTTTTATTAACTAGTCTCCCTGGACAATCAAGAAGCTACCATTGTTTATCAACCTCATCTTATCTCAGTAGAAGAAATGAAAAAGCAGATTGAAGCTATGGGCTTTCCAGCATTTGTCAAAAAGCAGCCCAAGTACCTCAAATTGGGAGCTATTGATGTAGAACGTCTAAAGAACACACCAGTTAAATCCTCAGAAGGTTCACAGCAAAGGAGCCCATCATATACCAATAATTCAACAGCCACTTTCATCATTGATGGCATGCATTGTAAATCATGTGTGTCAAATATTGAAAGTACTTTATCTGCACTCCAATATGTAAGCAGCATAGTAGTTTCTCTAGAGAATAGGTCTGCCATTGTGAAGTATAATGCAAGCTCAGTCACTCCAGAATCCCTGAGAAAAGCAATAGAGGCTGTATCACCGGGGCAATATAGAGTTAGTATCGCAAGTGAAGTTGAGAGTACCTCAAACTCTCCCTCCAGCTCATCTCTTCAGAAGACTCATTTGAATGTAGTTAGCCAGCCTCTGACACAAGAAACTGTGATAAACATTGATGGCATGACTTGTAATTCCTGTGTGCAGTCTATTGAGGGTGTCATATCAAAAAAGCCAGGTGTAAAATCCATACGAGTCTCCCTTGCAAATAGCAATGGGACTGTTGAGTATGATCCTTTACTAACCTCTCCAGAAACCTTGAGAGGAGCAATAGAAGACATGGGATTTGATGCTACCTTGTCAGGTAATTATCATTTTTTCTTTGATTACCCTAATGTTCTTTTACTTCCATTTTGCGCTGCTTTAGGAATTTATCAATGAGAGATGATTCTTAGGCACTGTAATTCCACTTTTGCAAATAAGTCCTATGGAGGTAGCCAACAGTGTATACAAAGATGCATAAGGATGTTTGTATTATTGCTTATGATATTTAAAAACTGGAAACAATAAATAACTCATGGTACAACTATAAATAACTCATGATGACATGCTATGAAGTCATAAAACATTATGGCATTAAAGATAATTAATGCCACAGGAAGCTGTCTGAGATATTTTGTCAAATGAAAAAAAAAAGCTGAAAAGCTATATATATACTGTGATCAACATTTTATAAAGAAATGTATCTGAATTTATACCATGTATATATTGTTTATGTATATGAATAAGATTCCTGGTAGGACATGAACCAGAATTTTAACAGTGATTATCTTTGGGTGGTAGGATAAATGTGATTTTTGTTTCCATTGTGCTTTCCTGGGTTTATAAGTTGTTTTTACAATAAGAATGTATGTATGTAGCTATGTATTTATATAATGGGGAAAACCAGTGCTCTTTTAAAAACAAAGTAATTGAAATAAGTAATAGGATTTTAACTATAATTTTATATTTAGGCATTCAAATTAAACTGACTCCAGAGCCGTCACAAAGTTTTCGTATTTCTTGACAGCTCTTACCTTTGAATTGAAACAAAAACTGTGTATTCAATGGAATTTAATTATGTGAAATTGTTCTTTTGAACCAGAATTGAACCTGGCCTTGAATTAAACTGGAAAATGCCCAGATGAAATTTTTTGCTTGAAATAACAATTGAAAAGTTTTACCACCAATTTCTAGACAATATAATTAATCTTTGCTATCCTGATTAGAATGAAAGATATCAAATAGTAATATTCCCTTTTTAGACTCCCTGAAGCTGAGTAAAAGATTTTACTAAACACATGTCTAAATTGTTATGGTAGATTAATGTCAGTGAGAGAGGACTCAGAGGTATACCATTATTAATTTTTAGTTCTTAACTTTTGTATTGATGACAAATGGTAGAAATTATAGAATTCTCACTTTTTAAATTATACTTTAAGTTCTAGGGTACATGTGCAAGGTGTGCAGGTTTGTTGCATATGTATACATGTGCCATGTTGGTGTGCTGCACCCATTAACTCATCATTTACATTAGGTATATCTCCTAATGCTATCCCTCCCCGCTCCCCGCACCCCACGACAGGCCCCAGTGTGTGATGTTCCCCTTCCTGTGTCCAAGTGTTCTCATTGTTCAATTCCCACCTATGAGTGAGAATTCTCACTTTTAAAAATTGACACATAGTTCACGTACCATAAAATTTGCCCATTTAAGGTACACAACCCAGTGGTTGTTAGTATATTTACAGAGTTTTCCAGCCATCATCACTATATAATTTTAGAACTTTTTTATCACTCCCAAAAGAAATCACATGCCCATTAGCAGTCATTGCCCATTTCTTCTTCCCCTCCCCAAGCTCCTGATAACAACTGTTCTACTTTGTGTCTCTGAATTTGACTATTCTAGGTACCTCATTTAAGTGGAATCATACAACATTTGTCCTTTTGTGCCTGGATTCTTTTATTCAGCATAATGTTTTCAAGGTCCATCCATGTTGTAGTATGTATTAGAACATCATTCCTTTTTATTGCTGAATGTTATTCCATTGTATGGATATATCACATTTTTGTTTCTTCATTCACCAGTTGATGGGAATTTGGATTGTCTCCACTCTCTTGCCTATTATGTATAATACTGCTATGAACAATTTGAGTTCAAATTTTTGTATGAACATATGTTTTTATTTCTCCTGGGTATATACCTAGGAGTGGAATTGCTGGGTCCTATGGCAACTAAACTTTTTGAGGGACTGCCAGACTGTTTTTCAAAGTAGCTGTGCCATTTTACATTACCATCTGAAATTCTCAGAATCTGGCCAGGTACGGTGGCTCACACCTGTAATCCTAGCACTTTTGGAGGCTGAGGCAGGCAGACCACTTGAGCGCAGAAGTTCGAGACCAGCCTGTGTAACATGATGAAACCCCGTCCCTACAAAAAATACAAAAATCAGCTGGGCATGGTGACACACACCTATAGTCCCAGCTACTCAGGAGGCTAAGATGGGAGGATCGCTTAAGCCTGGAAGTCAAGGCTGCAGTGAGCCGTGATCATGTCACTGTACTCCAGCCTGGGTGACAGAACAAGACCCTGTCTTTAAAAAAAAAACAGATTTTAGATTAGAATCTAATCTTAAAAAATAGATTCTTTTTTTGTTTTTTGTTTTGTTTTGTTTTTGAGACGGAATCTTGTTCTGTCGTCCAGGCTAGAGTGCAATGGCATGATCTCGGCTCACTGCAACCTCCGCCTCCCAGGTTCAAACAATTCTCCTGCCTCAGCCTCCTGAGTAGCTGGGATTATAGGTGTCTGACACCATGCCTGGCTAATTTTTGTATATTTAGTGGAGATGGGGTTTCACCATCTTGGTCAGGCTGGTCTCGAACTCCTGACCTCGTGATCCACTGGCCTCTGCCTCCCAAAGTGTTGGAATTACAGGTGTGAGCCACCATGCCTGGCCTTTAGATTCTTTTGCTCTAAAAATGAGATACATAGTTCTCTATTAGAAAATTCATATAGAACACTAAAATGTTAAAGAGACTCTAGTACCAAAAGCCTGAACAAAGTATAGGAAATCCATAATTGCAAAAGGAAATAATTATGAAACCAGAAGAAAAATTTAAGTTGGAAATAAGTGCAGTTATATCAGGGAGTCATAAAAATAACTAAAATTAGTTTCAGCAAATTTTTGTTTTACCTATCACCACTTAATTTTTTTTTTTCCTTCTTTTTGAGACAGAGTCTTGCTCTGTCACCCAGGCTGAAGTGCAATGGCGCGATCTTGGCTCACTACAACCTCTGCGCCCCGGGTTCGAGTGATTCTCCTGCCTCAGTCTCCCAAGTAGCTGGGGTTACAGGTGCGCGACACCATGCCCAGCTGATTTTTTTGTATTTTTAGTAGAGACAGGGTTTCACCGTGTTGGTAAGTCTGGTCTCGAACTCCTGACCTCTGGTGATCTGCCTGCCTTGGCCTCCCAGAGTGCTGGGATTACAGGCGTGAGCCACCGTGTCTGGCCCACTTACATTTTTTAAAATTTTTGAAAATGACAGTGTTTGAAATTATATTGATTCACATTTCACTACTTCATAATGTTGGATTATTTCTCAGAGCTTCTATTAAATTAAAATACTTTGATATGCATAAGGTATTATGTTGTCAATAATGAACACCACATAAATTAGTTTATATCAGTATCACCAAAACAAGTTACTTACATTGTAATATTCCTATGCCTCTGACATATAGGAACCCAAATATAATCATCTTATATCACATGGTATAAAACTGAAATATTTTTCATGTTCACATATGGTATCTGTCATTACAGTAAGCAAGGGCATCATAAACTTTCAGATGGGACTCAAAAACAGAATTTTTTCTATTCAGTTGGGTTTATATTTTTGCGACTTACATTTTTACAAGTGTGGTTCACAGACCAGCAGCACCTGGGACCTTGTTAGAAATCAGACTCTGGCCCTACTGCAGACCCAGTAAATCAAATTCTCCATTTTAATTTTAATGAGCTTTCCAGGTAATCCATTTGCACATTAAAATTTGAGAACACTGATCTACATAATGTGATGCATTGACCTTTAAATCTCTAAGTTAAATCTATAATAACTTTGTTTACATAAACAAGTCCAGAAATTTGACTGAAGACAATAATAATATCAGTCATAACAACATTTCGATCAACGATGGACCACATAGACGATGGTGGTCCCATAAGATTATAATGGAGCATATATAGAAACCTCATATAAGGCATTTGATATTGGCATAGCAGATCAAGCAGGAGAAATGATATTCATTAATGGTGCTGGGACATTTGGTGTTCCATCTGAAAAAATATATATAAATACAAAGAGCATCTAGCTTTGTGTAAGTACACTCTGTGATGTTCACACAATGATGAAATTGCCTAAAGCATTTTTCAGAACATATTCCCATCATTTAAGTGACTCATGACTGTATAATATTAAATATTATAATTTAAAATAGCTTTTTTTTTTTTTTTAGGAGAAAAGGCATATAAATTTGTTTGATCATAGTTTTACATGACATGGGAGCCTTCAGAATGAAGACTCAAAGATACAGGAGAAACTGCCCATTTCTGTGCTTAGATTTAACACAATATGGATAGCTAAAATAGCTAGCATTTTATTATTATTATTATTATTGTTATTATTGGAGACAGTTGACACTCTGTTGCCCAGGCTGGAGTGCAATGGCGTGATCTCGGCTCACTGCAACCTCTGCCTCCCAGGTTCAAGCAATTCTCTTGCATCAACCTCCCGAGTTGCTGGGATTACAGGTGCATGCCACCATGCCCTATTTTTGTATTTTTAGTAGAGACGGGGTTTCGCCATGTTGGCCAGGCTGGTCTTGAGCTCCTGACCTCAGGTGATCCGCCTGCCTCGGCCTTCCAAAATGCTGGGATTACAGGTGTGAGCCACCACACCCAGCCAAAATAGCTAGCATTTTATGAGGGTTTATATAACAGATGTGAGCAGAGTAAAAGCAACTTTTTAATTACCTTAGATGATCAAACTAGTAAATGGAATTCAGGAGTATTTGAACATTCTCTGGCACCATGTATAGCATCTACCTACTCCTTAGGAACTATGACTGCAGCATGTTCACTAACTTTTTTTTTTTTTTTTTTTTTGAGACACAATCTTGCTCTGTTGCCCAGGCTAGAGTGCAGTGGCATGATCACGGCTCACTGCAGCCTTGACTTCAGGGCTTAAGCTATCTTCCCACCTAAGCCTCTTGAGTAGCTGGGACTATAGGCATGTACCACCACACCTGGCTAATTTTTTTGTATTTTTTGTAGAGATGGAGTCTCACTTTGTTGCCTAGGCTGTTCTCAAACTCCTGGGCTCAAGCAGTCCACCCACCTTGGCCTCCCAAAGTGCTGGGATTACAGGTTTGGGCCACCATGCCTGGCCTCAGTAACTTTTAGCAATGTCTTTTACCTCAACCTACTATTGTTAAGGGCCCCGGGAATCAATTATTCAACAAATGATTACCAGGAGCCAGTTATATGCCCTGCATCTGTTAGGGCTTATAACATACATACTAATGGCCATGATGGGTAGGTAAAAAACCTTGGCATAGTGAATGTCATCATAAAATAATTGATAGAGCTTAACTACAGTGACCCATATTATCGGGACAAAAGGTTGATATGAAATGATTGCATTCTGTGATTCTGCTAGAGATTAGAGTTTAAGATTTCACCGGAATTGTAACTACCCATTTTTTAAAGTGTAAGTGTCAGTGCTGATCCAGGTCTCACAGTCTACCTCTGCAACCCATTCTCATACAGAAGGATTGACACATTTTGCCTTTGTATCATACTAGTCCTAGGTGAGCTATAAATCTTAAAAGAGGTCCTGAGAGGCCAGACGCAGTGGCTCACACCTGTAATCTCACAACTTTGGGAGGCCGAGGCGGGTGGATCACCTGAGGTCAGGAGTTCAAGACCAGCCTGGCCAACATGGTGAAACCCCGTCTCTACTAAAAATGCAAAAATTAGCTGGGCGTGGTGGTGGGCGCCTGTAATCCCAGCTACTTGGGAGGGAGGCTGAGGCAGGAGAAACACTTGAACCTGGGAGGCGGAGGTTGCAGTAAGCCGAGATTGCGCCACCGCAATAGCTGGGGAAAAAAAGAAAAAAATTAAATCTCAAAAAAAAAAAAAAAAAAAAAAAAGAGAGAGATAGAAAAATGGGAGATGCCTTTTATCCTGACTATCTATATCATCATTTCCTTAAAGTAAAAAGGCATAATATATGAAGTAATCACTAACCAATTAAAGCAATCTAAATACTTGATTAAATTCCTTCCTTTTTGTGCCTTTTTATTTTTGTTTGTTTGTTTGTTTTGAGAAGGAGTCTTGCTCTGTCACGCAGGCTGGAGTGCAGTGGCACAATCTTGGCTCACTGCAACCTCTGCCTCCTGGGTTCAAGCGATTCTCCTGCCTCAGCCTCCCGAGTAGCTGAGATTACAGGCTCACGCCACCATGCTCGGCTAATTTTTGTGGTTTTTTTTTAGTAGAGACGGGGTTTCACCATGTTAGCCAGGCTGGTCTCGAACTCCTGACCTTGTGATCCACCCGCCTTGGCCTCCCGAAGTGCTGGGATTACAGGCGTGAGCCACCAGGCCCGGCTGTGACTTTTTATTTTTAACTAATTTCAAGCTTACAAAAAACTTCAAGAAGTAGTAGAGAATTCCTGTTTACCAATTTCATGCAGGTTCCACAGTTAATATTTTACATCGCTTATCATTCTCTCTTAATAGATAGATATACATTTATATATATACACACACATACATACATTTTTTTCTGAACTATTTGAGAGTAAGCTGCAGACATGATGTTTATAATTATTTTAAAGCCATTTTTAGATTATTTATTTATTCTTCACATTACACCAGAGGCTGAACTTCACATCAGTTTTGAGTATCAGATTGGAAATCCTTTCTTGAAATATTTGGAATAGTTTGTAATTGTTGCCTCAAGTGCGGGAAAATCAACTTTCCTTTGAATTTATTTAAAAGTTTAAGTAGTGTTGTTACAGCCTGTAGAAAAATTAATTAAAAGAAACCAGGCATTTTATTCATTGTGACCTTTTAACACCCTTGTTGTCTCTGTGGAGGATGGAGAAGCCTTTGCTTTTTTGCTTGCCACACTCACAGAGCTAAAGGATACAATTTTATGGATCTTTGTTTAGAGGTCATGCTAAGGTAGCTAAAAGAGACTACCTCTATGACTTATTTTAATATAACACTGTACTCCCAGAGTGTGAAAATTGCAGACGGTATTCCAGGTTACCTCTGGTACCTAAAATAATGAAATTGCTCTGGAACAACAGGTAAAGTGATGGGCAGAAGAAACTTTATTTTCATTGTCCAAGTTCATAATTAAATCTCAATAGTAATTATGAGAGAATGAAGGAACCTTCTGGTTGGATTAAAATAATGGTTTTATTCAAAACCAAAGCGATTTCTTTTTGGCTACTGAGCCTCCTTTTTGTTTTTCTTTGGTTTTTTAAAAAATGTAACAGCAGTACTATTTGGTAAATTTCACAGTCTATGTTCTAAATAATGTTCTCACAATCTGAATCAGTATCTTTCTAAAGTGATTCAATTAAGACCGGAGATGGGCTAATTAAGGAACACTGTACTGTTCAAAGTGTCCTTTGCTGGAATCATCCAAAATCCAAACCTCAGTGTCATGCGGTGTTCCCATGTGACAGACTTGTACACATACCCCCTGAATCTAAAATAAAAGTTGAAAAATTTTTTTTAAGTGTCCTTTGCTATACTCAGACCTAGGCTGGCAGCACTGCCATCACCTCAGAGCTTGGTGGAAATGGAGAATCTCAGACCCCACCTTAGATGTACTGAGCCAGAACCTGCATTTTAACAAGCTCCCCCAGGTGATTGTATATGCATTCAGATTTAAGAGGCGTTAATATACTTATTTGAGAAGTCTACATTCTTCTGTAGGGAAATGGTCAGGCTTTTGTTAAAGTTTCTTCCAAATATGCTCATCTTCAACATCCTGCAAACCAACTCTTCTGTGCAGGGGTTCCTTTGTGTCCTAGCTAAATAGACATGAGCTGGTGTTTTGTCTAAGGACAAGAATGAACAAATTAGATAGGCTAGTGGAAATTTGCTCTTTTCTTCCTTTCCTCTATGAGGGAGGAGAAAATCTTTGGCTTTTTTTTTTTTTTTTTCAGGTGCAGGGATGTGTTAGAATAATTTCTCCTTTCTTGGGAGGTAATTAATACTGCAGTGGATAAACTAAAACAAAATAGCAGAATTTCAGAGACTTCAGGGGAGCTTCTGGGATGATATGAGCTTCCACAGTCCATAAATATTCTCCGAATACTCCATTGTGCAAAATAGACTTTTTGCTGACTTATTCCTTGCCTCTTCTACCACTGTCCACAGACATTTAAAAATTTTTAAATATTATATATGTATGTTAAAAATTCAAAAAATATAGAAGTATAGATAGAGGAAATTTATTCATCTGTCTGTGGTTCTATTCCTGCCACTGTTAATAGTTTGGTATGTAACCCCTCAGCCTTTCTTATGCATGTTTTCATCTATGCATACACTAAAAATTTTTTTTAAATATCAGCACACTGCAGTGCTGTTTTTGCAAATTGCTTTTTGTTCCACTTAATATATTGTGAATTGCTTCGATGCCAGTATGCCGATCATCAACATGATGGTCAAATTTCATTATAAAAATAAGAACTATCCATTAACAAACTACTCTCTCTCTGTGATTGGGAGTAGAGATAATGGCTAGAAGAAAAAAAGTTTTGTTTATTCAGGTAACTCAGATTTTCCTGGGAATTGGGATGGGAAGTATTGACATAGGAAGTCACTGCAGAGAAGTGTAGAGATAACTTAATGCTAATGGATAGTAGGAACTTGCTGGTTTTAAAAGAATAGATTGTCAGTGCCTGGAGGTATGGATTGTGAGTGAGGCAATGATGCAGTTGAATGATCAATACTGCAAATGAAAAGAATCTTTCCCTTTCCACAGACACTAATGAGCCGTTGGTAGTAATAGCTCAGCCTTCATCGGAAATGCCACTTTTGACTTCAACTAATGAATTTTATACTAAAGGGATGATACCAGTTCAAGACAAGGAGGAAGCAAAGACTTCATCTAAGTGTTACATACAGGTCACTGGCATGACTTGTGCTTCCTGTGTAGCAAACATTGAACGGAATTTAAGACGGGAAGAAGGTGAGACACTCTTGAAGCTTGTTATTTTATGTGCTAGTTTGGGAACTCCATCTTTTTTGTTCTCTTACATGTTTTGTAACTATGTTTATGATTCTTGGTATAAGGCCTCATAAAAATTTTCATTTTCAGTAATGTGTGGGACAACCCTGATGTCCCGGAAGCCAGTTTTTGTTAGTGTTTTGTTCCCTTAGATAAAGTTCCTCTCTTGTTTACCTCATGATCACATTTGTATATCTATGAAATTCGTAAAAACAATGGCAGAAAGAAATACACGAGATTACTATATTTTATAGATCATGGTTGTGTTGGATTTAAAGGAACATAATTTTTTTTTTTTTTTTGAGACTGAGTCTTGCTCTGTCGCCCAGGCTGGAGTGGAGTGGCGCGATCTCAACTCACTGCAACCTCTGCCTCCTGGGTTTAAGTGATCCTTCTGCCTCAGCCTCCCGAGTAGATGGGACTACAGGCGCGTACCACCACGCCCGGCTAATTTTTGTATTTTCAGTAGAGACGGGGTTTCACCATGTTGACCAGGCTGATCTCAAACTCCTGACCTCAGGTGATCCACCCACCTCGGGCTCCCAAAGTGCTGGGATTACAGGCGTAAGCCACCACACCCGGCCCATAAATTTTCTTCTAAAGCTATGCCTAAAACTGACAACTAGAATATTTAAAAGTTTCATTATTACTATACCCAGACCAAGCACCAGGCCAAAAATAAGTTTGTTTAGAATTACATTGTTCTCTTTGCTTGTGGTAAAAATGTTCACAAGTTACTTAATATTGTATACAAGTGTTAATTTTAGGCTACAAATCTTAGAAAATGTATACCACAGTTTTTTAAATTCAGTCACATTCAGATGTTTTGGCTTATTAATTTGCACTCATATTTATAGACTTCCCAGTATAGCACAGTAGATTTGTTAACCATAAAGATATGTGATGATGGCCAGGCACACTGACTCGCACCTGTAATCCCAGCACTTTGGGAGGCCTAGGTGGGCAGATCGCCTGAGGTCAGGAATTCAAGACCAGCCTGGCCAACATGGTGAAACCCTATCTCTACTAAAAATGCAAAAATTAGCCAGGTGTAGTGCCGCATGCCTGGAGTCCCAGCTACTCGGGAGGCTGAGGCAGGAGAATCGCTTGAACCTGAGAGGCAGAGGTTGCAGTGAGCTGAGATTGTGCCAGCTACTGCACTCCAGCCTGTGCGACAGGTCAAGACTTCATCTCAAAATAAAAAAAAAAAAAAAAAAAAAAAAGAAAGAAAGAAAAAAAGATATGTGATGAGTTTTCATGAGATCAAAGTCATAGATTTGGTACTTTGGCTGCCCTAGCGCTAGGTGTCTTAATGATACATATGGTTAGTCACAGAGCTAAATAAAGAAGTGTGGAGGCCGGGCGCGGTGGCTCAAGCCTGTAATCCCAGCACTTTGGGAGGCCGAGACGGGCGGATCACGAGGTCAGGAGATCGAGACCATCCTGGCTAACACGGTGAAACCCCGTCTCTACTAAAAATACAAAAAACTAGCCGGGCGAGGTGGCAGGCGCCTGTAGTCCCAGCTACTCCGGAGGCTGAGGCAGGAGAATGGCGTAAACCCGGGAGGCGGAGCTTGCAGTGAGCAGAGATCTGGCCAATGCACTCCAGCCCGGGCTACAGAGCAAGACTCCGTCTCAAAAAAAAAAAAAAAAAAAAAAGAAGTGTGGACTAGTATAAGCTTATCCCCACTATTAAGAACATTACTTAAAATGTACATAGTAATCACCTCACCTCATATATTAATATTAAGGGCAGAACATTGTTATAACAAAATGTATGGTATACAGAGCCATCTTCAGTTCAATATTACCTTGTCTGCATTCTATGATTTCTGCTTCAGTTTAGCCTCCATTCTTTCTAACTGGGATGCACTCAAAGCTAAAGCTTCTATTATTCTTTTTTAGATTAATTTAAAAAGAAAAGGAGGGAGGTTGCCAAGCAAATGAAAGCAAAAAGAAGCATTCAAGGTTTCTATTTAATTTAAGAACCAACTATTTTGGGGCAATTCAGAAATAACCTTCTTCATGAGACAAGCAATGCCTATGCCAGTTACAATTTTTTTTTAAGTCTGTTAAGCTGATTCTTCTAATTACTTCCATATTATCCCTTTTACAACCTCTTAGCCCAGTTAGAAATAACTTTAGCCTAGGTGGAGTCACTACATTCACTTTTTTTTTTTGACTAAGTAGCATTGGTCTTCTCTCAATTTAGTCTGCATTATACATATATATATATATATATAAAAAATATGTTATATATAAATATATAAATGTATATTAATATAATATAGAAATATATGAAATATATATGTAATTTATATTTTGAGACAAGTCTCACTCTGTTGCCCAGGCTGGAGTACAATGGGACCATCTTGGCTTACTGCAACCTCTGCCTCCTGGGTTCAAGCGATTTTCCTGCCTTAGCCTCCCTAATAGCTGGGACTACAGGTGTGTGCCACCATGCCTGGCTAATTTTTGTATTTTTAGTAGAGACAGAGTTTTACTATGTTGGCCAGGCTGGTCTTGAACTCCTGACCTCGATCCACCCACCTGGGCCTCCTAAAGTGCTAGGATTACAGGCATGAGCCACTGTACCTGGCCCTGCATTATATTTTAAGAAATGAATAGAAAGAGTTCTTATGATCGTTTGAAGAGTTTTTTAAACTATCTGCAATTTACATAAGTATTGAACTTATGATTTCGGCATTTGAAAAATCAAATTTTCCCTTCTATTTCTGTTTGCCCATAGATTACATTCAGCTGAAGCAAAAAGATTTTTTCCTACTTTCTCTATACCTTTCCCATATTACTGACACTTCCCCATGAACTGATCACCTGAATTGTTTGATACCAGCAAAGCCCAAAATGTAAGCACTTTATATAGAAAAATTAGATTATATTAGGTATTTTGTTTTCTTTTTTTCACCGTGTATACGTTTATCTATTTTTTTAATTTTTAATTTTTGTGAGTATATAGTAGGTGTGTATATTTATAGGGTACATGAGATGTTTTGATACAAACATACAATGCATAATAATCACATCATGGAAAATGGGGTATCCATCCCTTCAAGCATTTATCCTTTGTGTTATAAACAATTCAGTTATACTCTGTTACTTTTAAATGTACAATTAAATTATGATTGACTATAGTCACACTGTTGTGCTATCAAATACTAGGTCCTATTCATTCTTTTTCTTTGTACCCATTAACCATCCCCACTTCCCCTTACACCCTCCACTATTCTGTTTACTTATTTAAAGCTATTAAATTAATATTTAATCATTTTTTCTTTTTTATCAAACCTCAGACTTGACCTATGGACTGTTGATCACCATTCCCTGCAGGTAGCCATCAAATGCCACAGATTCCTAGAAAGAGCTTTATTTTTGCTATGTAGAATTAATTTTCTTCCTGGCAATGACAGCATTAGCTGGCCTAGAAAAGTGGAATGGTTGTTTAAAAAAAGGTTTGCACTAGTGAACAGCATGACTGCCATAAAATGAACTCCTTTTTTTGGTTAGCAAGTTGCGTGGGACTTTTTTTCTAGGAATAAGAGCTTTTTAGATTACTGTGTGTCAGACACTAAAACCTGATAATTTAAATAAATGACTATTATTTGATAGTATTATAATGTGTATGTTGGTATATTTTTGGATTCTTTGCTACAATTATGATTTCATAAGTGCATGAACTCCTTTCTCTATTTTTTTTTTTTTGAGACAGGATCCTACTCCGTCACACATGGTGCATTGCAGTGGCATGAACACTGCTTACTGCAGCCTCGACCTCCCAGGCTCAAGTGATCTTCCCACCTCAGCTTCCTGAGTAGCTGAGACCACAGGCATGCACCACCATGCCCAGCTAATTTTTGTATTTTTTTGTAGAGACAGGATTTTGCCATATTGCACAGGCTGGTGTCAAACTCCTGGACTCAAGCGATCCGCCCTTCTCAGCCTCCCGAAGTTTTGGGATTGCAGGCATGAGCAGTCATGCCCAGCCGAGTCCCTTTCTCTAGTACTCTGTCTTATTAATTTCTAAAAATGCTTTATATGTACAAGATACAGTCTCAAGCAATTGCAATTCATAGGCCATATTTGGATCCAAGTCAAACAAAAAACTGTTAAACTAGTAAACAGTTATAAGACAATTGTAAAAATGTGAATACTGGCCGGGCGCGGTGGCTCAAGCCTGTAATTCCAGCACTTTGGGAGGCCGAGAGGGGCGGATCACGAGGTCAGGAGATCGAGACCATCCTGGCTAACACGGTGAAACCCCGTCTCTACTAAAAAAAAATACAAAAAGCTAGCTGGGTGAGGTGGCGGGCGCCTGTAGTCCTAGCTACTCGGGGGGCTGAGGCAGGAGAATGGCGTGAACCCGGGAGGCGGAGCTTGCAGTGAGCTGAGATCCGGCCACTGCATTCCAGCCTGGGTGATAGAGCGACACTTCGTCTCAAAAAAAAAAAAAAAAGTGAATACTGCCTGGATATTTGATGATATTGAATAATTGTTTTAGGTGTGAAAATGGTATTTTGGTTTTTTAAAAAGAGTCTGTATTTTTTAGAGGTACATATTTAAATATTTACACATGAAATGATGTGATGTCTGGGACTTGCTTCAGCATAATCTGGGTAGAGGGCAGTGAGTGGTGGGTGTAGGAATGTATATGAAATAAGGTTAGCCAAGTATTATGAAGCAAGGTGATAGGTACATCAAGTTTATTATGTTCTTATACACACACACACGCACACACACACACACACATAATTGAAAATTTCCATAATAAAAAGTTTAAGAAAAATGAGGCAATCTTTTGGAATAGTTCTAATTGCTTGGGGTCAAGACTGGTATAAAAGTTAAATAATAAATTTCTCCAGATTCACTTTAATCCTTTCATACTTAAGAGAAATCCTTTCATATTTGAGAATATTAAAAGGTAATTATAACATTACTCTTTTTAAAAAGAATGTTACCTGTATTGTTTTTCTTATCAATGCTCTTAGGAATATATTCTATACTTGTGGCCCTGATGGCTGGCAAGGCAGAAGTAAGGTATAATCCTACTGTTATACAACCCCCAATGATAGCAGAGTTCATCCGAGAGCTTGGATTTGGAGCCACTGTGATAGAAAATGCTGATGAAGGAGATGGTGTTTTGGAACTTCTTGTAAGTAAGAATTTTTGTGTGATTAATAAAATTTCCAGAAAAAAACTTGGTAAGGTTCAGAGAAGAGTTGTGAAGATAATTAAAGGTGGGGAAAATAAGATATGATTAAAATTAAGGAAACTGGAAAATGGAAGGATAAGGTATGATTTAATGGTACTCTTCAAGCATGGAATGTAAAAAGATAATTGTCATATCTCTATTAACCAAAAAAGAATTGGGTTTGAATGAATAAATGAAAATTAACTTTTAAAATACAGTATGATTCCTATCTAGTAGCATGTAATTGAATAAATTCCAGATGCATTAAAGACTCAAATTTTATAAAGTCTTAAAACCCGGTGTAAGGCATATTGATTTAAAGTGATCACTTTCTCCAACCCAGCAAATCAGCTGCTAGGATTCTTTCCTGTGGAAATATGATCATATATGGCTGGGCAGGGTGGCTCACACCTGTAATCCCAGCACTTTGGGAGGCTGAGGTGGGTGGATTACTTGAGGTCAGGAGTTCGAGACCAGCCCGGTCAACATGGTGAAACCCCATCTCTATGAAAAATACAAAAATTAGCCAGGTGTGATGGTGTGCTCCTGTAGTCCCAGCTACTCTGGAGGCTGAGGCATGAGAATCACTTAAACCCAGGCGGCGGAGGCTGCAGTGAGCTGAGATCACACCACTGCACTCCAGCTTGGGTGACAGAATGAGACTTTGTTTTTTTTAAAAAAAGGAATATGAATATTCATAAGATTATATTTATTATATAATTTTAAGAGCAAAAATTTAGAACCAATCTATATTAAATGTCCTTTAATAGGGAATGTTTAAATAAATTATGTATAGACATACTGTAGAATACAATACGTATGTTAAAAGAGTAAAATAAATCAATATTAACTGACAAGTAAAGATATCTAGGACAGGCCGGGCGCGGTGGCTCAAGCCTGTAATCCCAGCACTTTGGGAGGCCAAGGCGGGCGGATCACGAGGTCAGGAGATCGAGACCATCCTGGCTAACACGGTGAAACCCCGTCTCTACTAAAAAATACAAAAAACTAGCCGGGCGAGGTGGCGGGCACCTGTAGTCCCAGCTACTCCGGAGGCTGAGGCAGGAGAATGGCGTAAACCCGGGAGGCAGAGCTTGCAGTGAGCTGAGATCTGGCCACTGCACTCCAGCCTGGGCGACAGAGCGAGACTCCGTCTCAAAAAAAAAAAAAAAAAAAAAAAAAGATATCTAGGACATATTATTTACTTAAGCAAAACAAGTTGCAGTGTAATACTTGTGGCATAATCCCATTTAGTAAAAAATGCAAAACTACATGTATATGTACTTACGTATGTATATAAACACCTAGAGAAAGGACTAGTGTATACACATGATTAACAGTGTTTATCTCAGGAAGAGAGTGGGATTGAGGGAGAAGAGCAAAGAGAAACTTGCATCGTTTCAACACTGAAAATTTTACAGCTAGAATGTATTTATTTGTATAATTAAAAAAATTAACCTTGTACCAAAATAAGTTCCAGTTTAAGCAAAAATTTGAATGTAGGCTGGGTGTGGTGACTCACGCCTGTAATCTCAGCATTTTGGGAGGTTGAGGTGGGAGGATCACTTGAGCCCAGGAGTTCACGACCAGCCCAGGCAACAGGTAAAACCCCACCTCTACAAAAAGTAAAAATTTAGGCCAGTCGTGGTGGCTCATGCCTGTAATCCCAGCACTTTGGGAGGCCGAGGTGGGTAGATCACCTGAGGTCAGGAGTTCAAGACCAGCCTGACCAACATGGTGAAACCCCTCTCTACTAAAAATACAAAAATTAACTGGGTGTGGTGGCGCGCGCCTGTAATCTCAGCTATTCGGGAGGCTGAGGCGTGAGAATTGTTTGAACCTGGGAGGTGGAAGTTGCACTGAGCCAAGACTGTGCCACTGCACTCCAGCCTGGGCGACACAGTGGGATTCTATCTCAAAAAATTAAAAAATAAAAATAAGAATAAAAATTAAGTAAAACTTTAGCGAGATGTGGTGGCATGTACCTGTAGTCCCAGCTACTGGGGAAGCTGAGGTGGGAGGATTGCTTGAGCCTGGGAGGTTGAGGCTGCAGTGAGCTGTGTTCATGCCACTGCACTCCAGCCTAGGGGACGGAGCAAGACCTTGCCCACCTCCCAAAATTGAATGTAAATAATGAAATCATGAAATTACTAGAAGAAATATTTGGAGCATTTTTTTTCAATATTATGAAACTTTCAGACATACAGAAAAGTCAGAAGAATTGTACAGTAGATACCCTATATACACCAGCTGGATTCTACAATTAATATTTTACTGTATTTGCTTTATCATACATCAGTCCATCAATTCATCACTGAAATACTTTTAGACTCACAAGGAAGTACAAAAATAGTACAGAAAATTTCCATGTAGCCTTCATCTAGCTTTTCCCAATGATAACATCTAATTCATTTATACAACAATATTAGAGGCCGGGCGCAGTGGCTCATGCCTGTAATCCCAGCACTTTGGGAAGCCGAGGTGGGTGGATCACCTGAGGTCAGGAGTTCAAGACCAGCCTGGCCAACATGGTGAAATCCTGTCTCTACTAAAAATACAAAAAATTAGCCAGGCATGGTGGCATGCGCCTATAATCCCAGATACTCAGGAAGCTGAGGCAGGAGAATTGCTTGAACCTGGGAGGCGGAGGTTGCAGTGGGCCAAGATCATGCCATTGCACTCCAACCTGGGCAACAACAGTGAAACTCCTTCTTACCAAAGAAAAAAAAAAGAGAAAAAAACAATATTGGAGTAGGAAGCGTTTTTCTAAAATATGATACAAAACCGATAAAAGAAAAGATTAATAGATTGATGAATTCAGATACCTAAACATTTCTTCTTGGGAGGAAAACACTGAATGGAAAGTCAAAAGGCAATTAAAACAATTATAATTCATATCATAGATGAAGGTTAATTTTCTTCATATATGAAGAACTTTTATACATCAATAAGACAAACGTCATCAACCCAAAATTTCTTTTTGATGATAAGGGATGTGAACTGACAGTTCACAGAAAAGCAAAAACGATACCTCTTAAACATGAAAAGATGTTCAACTTCATTTGTAATGAGTAAAGCAAATTAAAATGGCACTGAAGTACCATTTTCACCTATTGGATTGGTAAAGTTAACAATTTTGTTAACACTGTGTTTTTGATCTCTCATGTATTGCTGGTGGAGTGTACATTGATACAAGCTGCCAATATCTGTCAAAGGTGAAATTGCACATAGCCTTTGCGATTTGGCAATATCTGTCAAAGGTGAAATTGGACACAGCCTTTGCCTCAGAGGTTCCACTTGTAGAAATTTATCCAACAGACATGTTTGCATATGTATGAAATGATATATATGCAAAGATGTTCATTATAGTATTGTTTACAATAGCAAAAGATAGGGAAAAACTAAATTTCAGTCATTAGGGACTAAATACATTATGATACATCCATATCATGGGATACTGAGTAGATATTAAAAAGAATGATAAAGAATGAGTAGGCTTTTATATGTTTTTAAGGATTGAAAAATAATAGCTTTTTTGAAATACCATAAAACTCACCTTTTTAAAGTGTACAACCCAGTGCATTTTAGTATATTCACAGACTGTGCAACTATCACCACTATCTGATTTCAAAACATTTTCATCCCCATTAAAATAAAACTCATTAGTAGTCATTCTTTAGTCCTAATCTCTTACCTGTACTGGTTCTGCTCTCTCTGCCCTAGGCAACCACTAATCTACTTTATATTTGTATAGATTTGCCTATTCTGGACATTTCATATAAATGGAATAATATAATATGTGGTCCTTTGTAACCGACTTCTTTTATTTACCATAGTGTATTCATGGTTGATCCGTGTTCTAGCATGTATCATTACTGCATTCCTTTGTATTACCAAATAATATTCTGGTGTATGAATATACTACATTTTGTTGATTTATTCATCAGTTTATGGACAATTGGGTTGTTTCCACTTTATGAATATTGCTGCTATTGTAAGTAATGCTGCTATGAACATTCATGTACAAGTTTTTGTGTGAACTTATGTTTTTAATTCCCTTGGGGATATACCTAGAAGTGGAATTACTAAGTCATCTAGTAACTCTATATTTAGCCTTTTAAGGGACTGCCAAACTTTTTCTAAAGCAGCTGTATCATTTCATATCCCCACCAACATTGTATTGACGTTCCAATTGTTCCATATACATGTCAACACTTGCTACTACCTTTTTATTATAGCCATCTCAGTGGAAGCGAACTGGTATCTCATTTTGGTTTTGATTTGCATTTCCCTGATGACTAATCATGTTGAGTATCTCTTCTTGTGCTTATTGGCCTTTCATAAATGTTCTTTGGAGAAACAATTCGAATTTTTGCCTTTTTTTTTGTTTGTTTGAGACGGAGCCTCGCTCTGTCGCCCAGGCTGGAGTGCAATGGCGCGATCTCGGCTCACTGCAAGCTCTGCCTCCCAGGTTCACACCATTCTCCTGCCTCAGCCTCCCGAGTAGCTGGGACTACAGACGCCCGCCGCCACGCCCGGCTAATTTTTTTGTATTTTTAGTAGAGACGGGGGTTTCACCATGCTGCCAGGATGGTCTCGATCTCCTGACCTTATGATCCACCCGCCTCAGCCTCCCAAAGTGCTGGGATTGCTGGCGTGAGCCACCGCGCCTGACCATTTTTGCCCATTTTTAATTGGATTGTTTGTCTTTTTATTACTGAGTTGTAAGAATATGTATTCTAGATACAAGTCCCTTATCTGATATATGATTTTCAAATATTTTCTCCCATTCTGGTATTGTCTCTTTACTTCCTTGGTGGTGTTGTTTAGAACACAGAAGTTTTCTGGGCACAGCGTAGGTGCATGTGCATATATTTATGAGGTATATGAGATGTTTTGATACACGCATGCAATGAGTAACAAACACATATAAAATGGGGTATCCATCCCCTCAAGCATTTATCCTTTGTGTTACAGATAATCCATTTATACTCTTTTAGTTATTTTTAAATGTATGATTAAGTTATTATTGACTATATTCATCCTGTTGTGCTATGAAATACTATGTCTTATTCATTCTATTTTTTTGTACTCCATCTTGTTTTCTTGAATAAATGCTTCCTAGATTGCTGCAAACTTTTGTTTGATTTCCAGATTTCTGGAAAAAGATGGTTCTTACAATTTCTGCCCGTTTTCTCATGGCTTTTACAGAGAGAATTTTAGAGGTCTTACTGCACCATTTGCACTGATATCCCTTCAGCAGATATTCTTGAATAAATCCTTCTTAATTTGTGGTATGCCCTTTGGTCAATTTCCAGAGTATTTCAATGGCTATTTTTTGATACTTTTGTCAGTTTTATCATTGCTTTTTGAGGAAAGGATTTGCTGAGCTCCTCACACAGTCATTCTAGAAGTCATGCCCATCCATCTTAGAATTTAATGCCCAGCTAAACTATAACCCCACTCAAGATATAGGGAAAAATACATTTTTTAGACATAAATAGTCAAAACACTTTTGCCATCCATTAACTTCACTAAAAGTTATACTAGTGGTTATATACTTCAGCAGGATGAAAAAAAAAATCCAGAGGGAAGCAAGACTTTGGATACAAGAAACAATAATAAATGTCAAATCCTCTATCACTGAGTAGTAGTGACAGGAATTGGGAGACTTTTAATGAGATCCTTTTCTATCTGGGACCATATATTTGTTGAATGTGGTATAAAAATGATATCCTAATGATCGTATCTAAAGCATACAAGTAGTGCAATTAAGATCTTGTGTGGCAATCCCATGAGTCCTTTTGTGAAAAGTGGTAACTCGGGCTGGGCACAGTGGATCACTTGTCAGGAGTTCGAGACCAGCCTGGCCAACATGGTGAAACCCCGTCTCTACAAAAAAGACAAAAGAATTAGCCGGGCATGGTAGAACATGCCTGTAACCCCAGCTACTTAAGAGGCTGAGGCAGGAGAATCACTTGAACCTGGGAGGCTGAGGTTGCAGTGAGCCGAGATTGCGCCGCTGTATTCCAGCCTGGGTGACAGAGCAAGAGCCTCTGTCTGGAAAAAAAAAAAAAAAAAAGATAACTCATGTTTAATGGTGGAAAAAGTATATTCCTGAATAATAAATGCTTTGTCTTTAACAGGTGAGAGGAATGACGTGTGCCTCCTGCGTACATAAAATAGAGTCGAATCTCACAAATCACAGAGGGATCCTGTACTGCTCCGTGGCCTTGGCAACCAACAAAGCACATATTAAATATGACCCAGAAATTATTGGTCCCAGAGATATTATCCATACAATTGAAGTAAGTGCCAAGAATTTATGTTTCTGTGTTCTTACCTATTTAATCAGCATTCCCATGAATCATTTCTGGTTTGCATCAGATAGAGGCAATGAAAAAAAAATCTAACTCCTTTGAATACTTCAAACAAGATCTGTCTCAAAATTTAATGTAAATGTGTCTGCTTTTTTTTTTTTTTTTGGTCTTTTTCAGGAAAAGTTAGGCAAAGGTACATTTACACTATTAATCAGGAGCAAACAAGTTAGAACCACAAAACACGCAAAATATTTAGAAAATGAAAATAAAGTATAATTTGTTATAAATAAGATTCATAGTAGTTACTAAGAAAGTGAAGAATCCTGCTTGATGGCTTTTTGTTTGTTAGGTCAAAACAAAAGACCTATTTTTAAGTTAAAGTAAGAAATTTAAAGACCAAACCCAGCTGGACATAGTGGCTCATGCCTATAATCTCAGCATTTTGGGAGGCCTAGACGGCAGAATCACTTGAGGCCAGGAGTTCAAGACCATCCTGGGCAACATAGTGAGACCCTGTCTCTGCAACAAAAATGAAAATAATTAGCCAGGTGTGGCGCCACGCACCCATAGTGTTAGTCACACGAGAAGCAGAGGTAGGAGGATTGCTTAAGCCCAGGAGTTCAAGGTTACCATGAGAGAGACCCTGTCTCTAAAACAAACAACACAACCCTTTCTTTGTGACAGATTCATCCTGTGTTCTTCAATAAATCTTAAGTGGTAATACATGTGAATGTATTTTAAAAGTTTCAGTATGCTATAGAATTGGTGTTCAAGTGATTTAAAGCATCTTAATGGTTCAATTAAGATCCTATTAGTATAGATGACATTACCATTACCATTTTTGTGAAACTAGTGTTACTGAGTACCTACTATGTGCCGGTTACCAAGACTGCAAAGCTTCAACCCTTAATTGCCACAGCAATGTGGTCATACTCATTATGGAGTTGAGGAAACCCAGATTAAGAGAAGTTAAGTTACTTATCAGAGTCACATAGCTAGTAACTGTCATAACTGGGATTTGAGCCTAATTACTCTGACTCCAAAGCTCATGCTTGTTCTATTCACTGTGCACTGCCAACAAATGTAAGATGGCAGCATTTCCCCTAGCAGTTGGAAATACAATGTGTATTACTATCTATGGTCAGATAAGTCTTGCTTAGGGGTAGTTTCCTTTTTATACTTTGTTTTATTGGGGAAAATGATTTTTGTTCATGTTCTTTTTCTGATAAAACAAGAATAAATACTGCATATGCAAGGCCTTGAATAATCTATTTAGTATGGTGCTAGCTTTTTTTTTTTTTTTTTTCCTGAGACAGAGTCTTACTCTGTTGCCCAGGCTGGAGTGCAGTAGCGCGATCTCAGCTCACTGCAACCTCTGCCTCCTGGGTTCAAGTGATTCTCCTGCCTCAGCTTCCCGAGTAGCTGGGATTACAGGCACCTGCCCCTACGCCCAGCTAATTTTTTGTATTTTTAGTAGAGACCGGTGCTCTCGAACTCCTGACATTGTGATTTGCCTGCCTCGGCCTCCCAAAGTGCTGGGATTACAGGCATGAGCCACCATGCCCAGCCTGGTGCTAGCTTTTATGGCCTATTAATGAGAACCTCTACTGAGGACAGTTGTACTTGAGTTAAACTGTTATATATAGGATAGGTATTAACTAGAATTAAGGAAATATTCACTTCTTTGATGAAAGTTTGGAAATAAAGGCAATCAAGAACAGGAAGCACATCTTCATCTTTGTATTCCCCAGAGTGACTTGCCCTCAGTAATGGAACTGTTCTTAATGACAATACCATGGCTTAGAATTTCTGTACCCAACGTATGTTCACTGAAATAATTTTTTCTCATGAATTTCCTTAGAGCTTAGGTTTTGAAGCTTCTTTGGTCAAGAAGGATCGGTCAGCAAGTCACCTAGACCATAAACGAGAAATAAGACAGTAAGTACTTTTAGAGTGTCAGTAAGAAACAAATTTTGACTCCTTATTACAAGTTTAACATCCTTTTTGCATGTCAGTTTTTATAATATCATCCTTATACTGGATGAAATGGTCACAATGTGTATCTCTCTATAGTATATAGAATCTTTACCTGTTAGCTATTTATGACCATTATTTTTCTTTTTTTATTTTTTCCATATAAGATGGAGGCGGTCTTTTGTTGTGAGTCTGTTTTTTTGTATTCCTGTAATGGGACTGATGATATATATGATGGTTATGGACCACCACTTTGCAACTCTTCACCATAGTCAAAACATGAGTAAAGAAGAAATGATCAACCTTCATTCTTCTATGTTCCTGGAGCGCCAGATTCTTCCAGGATTGTCCATTATGAATTTGCTGTCCTTTTTATTGTGTGTACCTGTACAGGCAAGTGAATTGTTAGCAAATATATTTGTTAATAATGAAAAATAAGCAAAATTTGGCAGGCAAGGTTTTATTTTCAACTACAAAACTGATGTTAGCCAGAAGTCTGATCATTTTATGCCATATGCTTTACAAAAATAATCTTCAACTGAGTAGTTATTTAAGTAGATAATAGACGCCATTTAACCCCTAAGAAAGAGGTCAAGTTTTTTGGATTTGGTATTTATATCTACTACTGTATATAACGTTATTTTATTTTTAAATTTTTATTTATCTATTTTTTTTTTTAGAGATGGGGTTTTGCTCTGTCACCCAGGCTGGAATACAGTGGTACAAGCACAGCTCACTGCAGTCTTGAACTCCTGGGCTCAGGCAGTCCTTCTGCCTCAGCCTTCTGAGTAGCTAGGACTTACAGGCACTAGCCACTGCACCCAGCTCAATGACTTTATTTTTGTTATTTCTTCCTGGCACTTCAGTTCATTACTTTCTGTATGTTTTAAACTCTTTTTTCGAGATAAACTTTTACTGAGGAATAGAATACTTCTATCAAATAAATATTTTCCTTTATCTGATCCTTATAAAAGGCAATAATGATTTTTTAAAACATCTTAGTTTCTCTGTTTTAATGAAATAAGCTTTCCAGTTATATTTACCAACAAAAACAGCCAACAGATTTCATAGCTTGTGATACACCACTTAGTTTGAGTTTTGGAAAGATGGGTGAGTTTTATACAAAAAAAAGTAACTCCTTTCCTAGTTCCTGTTTTTGCTGGCCTCAGAAAGAAAAATCTGCTTGGTGTGATGGCTCATGCCTGTAATCCCAGCTACTTGGGAGGCCGAGGCAGGAGGGTTGCTTGAGGCCAGGAGTTTGAGACCAGCCTGGGCAACATAGCAAGACCGTCTCTTAAAAAAAAAAAAAAAAATGGAAGAAACATCTGATTTTCCTTGTATTATGGAATATCCATTGGATCGTAGATGATAGCCCCCACAGGCTTATGCAGCAATTTGAATACCTCCCTCTGCATGTACATCTATTGAAATACAAACATGATTGTTTTGGCTTAATCTCCTTCTAGTGTTTATGGGTTAGCTGAAAGCCAAAGAAAATGACTATTGATACTTTAAGTTGTTGATACATATATGAATTTTTAAAAATTCATTGATTATCATTCCTATATTGCAGTTTTTCGGAGGCTGGTACTTCTACATTCAGGCTTATAAAGCACTGAAGCATAAGACAGCAAATATGGACGTACTGATTGTGCTGGCAACCACCATTGCATTTGCCTACTCTTTGGTTATTCTTCTAGTTGCAATGTATGAAAGAGCCAAAGTGAACCCTATTACTTTCTTTGACACACCCCCTATGCTGTTTGTGTTTATTGCACTAGGCCGATGGCTGGAACATATAGCAAAGGTAAAGTAAGAAAGGGTGACATTTGTTAAAATGTTGGGTGGATAAATGACCATAGTATTTTTTAGGCCAATCCTTGGAAATACATGTTTTTATGTAGTTAACCATTTACTGAAAGACGTATTTTCATTTTGGCAATATTTTAAGTTAAATATCCATTTAGAAGATTTACCAAATATGGAATTAATACTGTAGATTGTACAGTATGTCTGTTTATTTTAAGAGAGACAAATGAGAAATACTTATCACTTGTTTACTTACATCACATTATTAATTGAAAATTGACATGACCACATGGTTTAAAATAATGATAGAAAAAATTCACCCATATTCCCTTGCTATAATGTAAATCATTTTCTAATTCCATTCTACATACCTTTCTATTTAACAGAGTTGCAAATATAGTATTCATGCTACTTTGTACCCTTAACACTGTAAAGTTTTTCCCCATTTTTGCAGTCTAGATAATTATCTAATATTTCTGAGTAAGTCTGTCATGTCAGTTTGCTTTAATTTACTAAACCATTCAGGTATTTTTCACCATTAGATTGTTTCTAATTTTTTATTTTTAGATAATCCTGCATTGAACATATTCATGTCTAATAGTCATTTCCATTGAGCTAATATCTTGGAAGACATTACAGAGGATGTGATTACTGGGTTAAAGGGCAGAAATATTTCTCTGGTTCATGCTACAAGTTGTAACAGTTTTTGCCAGCAGGGGTACATCAGTGAAGTATTTTTACTACAACTTCACCAGCATTGCATCCCCCCCAAATTCTTGCTAAGTTAATAGACATTAAATGGTATTACAGGGTTACTTTAGTTTGTGTTTCTTCCAGTAATGGTGGGGATAAACATTTTTTCATCATCGGATGTTTATATTCCTTTTGAATGATTTGCCTGTATATGTCCTTTGCCTGTGTGTTTATTGGGTTCCTCATGTTTTTCTTATTAATTTATATAATTTCTTCATAAATTATCCCTAATAATACTTTTAAAAATATTTTGTGTACTTTTAGGCTGGGCGTGGTGGTTCATGCCTGTAATCCCAGCACTTTGGGAAGCCGAGGTGGGCAGATCACAATGTCAGGAGTTTGAGACCAGCCTGGCCAACATGGTGAACCCCATCTCTACTAAAAATACAAAAATTAGCCAGGCGTGTAATCTCAGCTACTCGGGAGGCTGAGGCAGGAGAATTGCTTGAACCCAGGAGGCAGAGATTGCAGTGAGCCGAGATCACGCTACTGTACTGCATCCTGGGTAACAGAGTGAGACTCTGTCTCAAAAAAATAAATAAATAAAAAATAAAATATTTTGTGTACTTTATCTTTTTGAAGTGAAACATTTTCTAGTGAAACATTTTGAAGTAAAACATTCAAACATTTTGAAGTGAAACATTTTCATATTAATTTTTGAACAAATTAATATTCCTAAAGCTGTCTTTTGGGTAAATGCTAAAGATTGTATTTTTATTTTAGTTAAGACTTGAACTTTTTCTTCCTTAGCATTTTCAATGTGTTTGTTTTAATTTATAGGGCAAAACATCAGAGGCTCTTGCAAAGCTAATTTCACTACAAGCTACAGAAGCAACCATTGTAACTCTTGATTCTGATAATATCCTTCTCAGGTATTTATCTTCCCTCTTCCCTCTTCTCTTTTTTTAACTTCTTAAGAAAAATTTCAGATATACACAGAAGTAGAAAAAGGACTATCATGAATTCACATAATCTGTCTCCCAGATATAAAAATTATCCACATTTTGCCATGCTTCATCTATCCATTTTATCTTTCTTTCTTGTTGCAGTAGTATTAAACCAAATGTCAGTCATATTGTTTTACTGCTAAATAGTCTGTATTATCTCTAAAAAGGATATATTCTGGTATAACTATACTACCATATTGTACCTAACAAAATGAACATTAATTCCTTAATGTCACCTAAGACCCAGTTCATATTCATGTTTCTCCTGTTGTCTCCAAAATGTTTTAAGTCTCTTTGCCTGAAATAGAATTCAAACAAGATCCATGCATCATCGCATTTGACTATCATATGACTTATGTTCTTTTAATCTAAAACAGTACCTCCCTTCTTTCTTTTCATTCTCCTTCCTTCCCTCCTGCCCCCAAAACAATTGACTTGTTGAAGAAATAGCCATCAGTTGTTCTGTAGAATATCCCACAATCTGAATTTATCTCTTTGCTTCCTTTTGGTTTCATTTAACTTGTTCTATAACTCCTGTGTTACTTGTAAATTGGAAGATAAAGCTAAAGACTTGATTAGATTTCAATCTTTTGTATTTCTCATTTTTATACTCATAAAATTGTTTAGGCAAAATTACATAATAAATAAAGTTTTAGTTAAATGAAACCTATTACATTATTTTTTAAAACTTCCATTTTTTAACAATGACTGTTCAAAAAAATATTTAGAGTGCCTACTTTGTGCTAGCTACTGTACTGTTCATTAACAGTAAGCAAGACTGACATACTAGTTCCTAGCTTAAATGTTGGTTCTAGCTTCCATTGGTAGTAATTATGGAGCCACAAGCTTGACGTGAACTAAAGAGCTTGCATGGAGAGGTCAGGGTAGGAAGCATATTATAATGGTGCTTTTTATGTTAACTTATATCCAGTGAAGAACAAGTGGATGTAGAACTTGTACAACGTGGAGATATCATTAAAGTAGTTCCAGGAGGCAAATTTCCAGTGGATGGTCGTGTTATTGAAGGACATTCTATGGTAGATGAGTCCCTCATCACAGGTATGTTCTTTCAAAGGATCATGACCAAAATGTTAAGAAGAATAGACATGAAAGATGAAGCACTTTTTGTCGAAGCTATGAATACATAAATTATGAACAAATAAAATAAGTTCTTTTAAGACTGTATTAAATCAGTTTCCTCAGATTTACTTTGTGGCTTTAGTTATGCTATTAGTCCATTTTCACATTGCTATGAAGAAATACCTGAAACTGGGTAATTTATAAAACAAAGAAGTTTAATTGACTCACAGTTCCACATGTCTGGGGAGGCCTCAGGAAACTTGTAATCATGGTGGAGGAAAAGGGGAAGCAAGGACCTTCTTCACAAGGCAGCAGGAGAGAGAAGTGCTAGCAGGGGAAATGCCAGATGCTTATAAAACCATAAGGTTTCATGAGAACTCACTATCATGAGAACAACATAGGGGAAACTGCCCCCATGATTCAATCACCTCCCCTCCTCGACATGTGGGGATTACAATTTGAGATGAGATTTGGGTGGAGACACAGAGCCAAACCATATCATGCCACCCTTGACCCCTCCCAAATGTCATGTCTTTTCACATTTCAAAACCAATCATGCCTTCCCAACAGTCCCCCAAAGTCTTATTTCAGCATTAACTCAAAAGTCCACAATCTAAACTCTCATCTGAGACAAGTCAAGTCCCTTCCACCTATGAGACTGTAAAATCAAAAACTATTTCCTTCCAAGATACAATGTGAGTACAGGCATTGGATAAATGCTCTCATTCCAAATGGGAGAAATTGGCCACAACAAAGGGGCTACAGGCCCCATGCAAGTCTAAAATCCATTGGGGCAGTCATTAAATCTTAATAAATCTTAAAGCTCCAAAATGATCTCCTTTGACTTCATGTCTCACATCCAGGTCATGCTGATGCAAGAAGAAGTAGGCTCCCAAAGTCTTGGTCAGATCTACCCCTGTGGCTTTGCAGGGTACAGCCCCCCAAAATGGCTGGTTTCACAGGCTGGTGTTGAGTGTCTGTGGCTTTTCCAGGTGCACAGTACAAGCTGTTGGTGAATCTCTACCATTCTGTGGTCTGGAGGATAGTGGCCCTCTTCTCACAGCTCCACTAGGCAGTGCCCCATTGGGGACTCTGTGTAGGGGCTCCAGACTCACATTTCCCTTCTGTACTGCCCTAGCAGAGGTTTTCCATGATGGCTCCTCCCCTGCAGCAGACTTCTGCCTGGACATCCAGGCATTTCCATACATCCTCTGAAATCTAGGCAGAGATTCCCAAACTTCAGTTCTTTACTTCTGTGCACCTGCAGGCCCAATGCCACATGGAAGCTGCCAAGGCTTGGGGCTTGCACCCTCTGAAGCAATGGCCTGAGTTTTACCTTGACTCCTTTTAGCCCTGACTGGAGCTGAAGCTGCTGGGATGCAGGATACCATGTCACTAAGGCTGCACAGAGCATCAGAGGCCCTGGTTCCCAGCCCACAAAATCATTTTTTCTCCTAGGCCTCAGGGCCTGTGATGGGAGGGGCTACTGCCAAGATCTCTGACATGTCCTGGAGATGTTTTTCCCATTGTCTTGGTGATTAACATTTGGCTCCTCATTACTTATGCAAATTTCTGCAGCCAGCTTGAATTTCTCCCCAGAAAATGGGTTTTTCTTTTCTATTGCATTGTCAGGCTGCAAATTTTCGAAGCCTTTATGCTCTGCTTCCCTTTTAAACGTAATTTCCAGTTTCAAACCATCTCTTTGTGAACACATAAAACTGAATGCTTTCAGAATAATGCAGGTCACATCTTGAATGCTTTGCTGCTGAAAAAATTTCTTCTGCCAGGTATCATAAATCATCTCTCTCAAGTTCACTATTCCACAGATCTCTAGGGTGGGGACAAAATGCCACCCATCTCTTTTCTAAAGCATAGCATGAGGGACCTTTACTCCAGTTTCCAATAAGTTCCTCATCTCCATCTGAGACCACCTCAGCCTGAACTTCATTGTTCACATGACTATCAGCATTTTGATCAAAACCATTCAACAAGTTTGGCTGGGTGCAGTGGCTCATGCCTGTAATCCCAGCACTTTTGGGAGGCCGAGGCTGGTGGATCACTTAAGGTCAGGAGTTTGAGACCAGCCTGACTAACATGGTGAAACCCCTTCTCTACTAAAAATATAAAATTAGCTGGGTTTGGTGGAGCGTGCCTGTAATCCCAGCTACTTGGGAGGATGGGGCAGAAGAATCACTTGAACTCAAGAAGCAGGGGTGGCAGTGAGCCGAGATTGCGCCATTGCACTCCAGCCTGGGCAAGAAGTGCGAAACTCTGTTACAGAAACAAAAAAACAAAACAAAAAAAGCCAAAACCATTCACCAAGTTTCTATGAAGTTCCAAACTTTCCCACATTTTCCTGTCTTTTTCTGAGCCCTCCAAACTGTTCCAGCCTCTGCCCATTACCCAGTTCCAAAGTCGCTTCCACATTTTCAAGTATCTTTATAGCAGTGCCCTACTCCCTGTGGTAACAACTTACTCCATTTACTACATTAGTCGGTTTTCACACTGCTCTAAAGAAATATCCAACACTGGGTAATTTATGAAGGAAGGGGGTTTAATTGATTCACAGTTCTGCATGACTGGGAAGGCCTCAGGAAACTTAAAATCTTGGCAGAAGGTGAAAGGGGCAATGACCTTCTTCATAAGGCAACAGAGAGAAGTGCCAGCAGGGGAAATGCCAGACACTTACAAAACCATCAGATCTCGTGAAAACTCACTCATCACAAGAATAGCATGGGGGAAATGGCACCCCATGACTCAATCACCTCCCTCCCTTGACATGTGGGGATTATAGGTCCCTCCCTCAACATGTGGGGATTACAATTAGAGATGAAATTTGGGTGGGGACACAGAGCCAAACCATATCAGCTATTGAAGGCTTTTATCACTGGAGATTATTAGCTACTAGAATGCATAACCAAAGGAAGTTGTCTCAGTTTCCTGTACACCTGATGGACTTTGGCAAATTTTCCTGGGCAAATACCTATTCTGTCTTTCTGCTGTAAAGACTGGTCTAATCTGAGCTATGATACGAGTCCAGGTTTTACACATCAGGGTCTACTCTAAGGGAATAAGCCTGGCATAGTTTTAGAAATCTTAGGTAAAATCTGAAGCAGAACCAAAATGATACCTTTCCCATCTCAACTCTCTGATAGTCCTAGAAGAAACTCAGTTTATGAACCATGTGGAAGTAATGTGGGACTGTGTGTTTCTTCCTTTATTTTATTTTGTTTATTTTGAGACAGGGTCTTACCCTGTCACCCAAGCTGGAGTACAGTGGCACAATCTCGACTCATGGTATCCTCTGCCTCCTGGGCTCAAACAATCCTCCCACCTCAGCCTCCCGTGTACCTGGGACTACAGGCGCATGCCACCATGCCTGGCTAACTTTTGTATTTTTTTTGTACAGATAGGGTTTTGCCATGTTGCCCAGGCTGGTCTTGAACTGCTGAGCTCAAGCCATCTGTCTGCCTCAGCCTCCCAAAGTGCTAGGATTACAGGCATGAGCCACTGTGCCCAACGAGACTGTGTGTTTCTCTATAGGGGTGCTATTGCCAGTTTGGATGGAGCAATTCTTAGTTCTGGGGGACTCTCTTACACACTGTAGTACAATTCAGTGTCCCTGACCCTGGCACTGGCACACTAAATCGAAGTAGTAGCACCCCTTTCCCCATCCCGTGCAGTCATTATTACAAACAAAAACTCCCTCCTACATTTCTAAATGTTCCCTGAGAACAGGTTAAGAACCGATGTTCTAGGACTAGGGTGAAACTCTAAAAGTATCTGCCAACAAGAGCTACCATACAGGTTTTTCCCGTTCAAGGTTTATATTCCTGGCTTTGGCCTAGGGAATTGATACAAGGGAAAGGGGAAAGCAACTTTTACCTAGGCATTTGTTCAGATTCTATTTTATATCTAGATATTTTTGGCAAGTAACAAATAATGATATGTTTCATGATAGTGATCATTTATGCTCCTTAAATGTATCTCTACCCTCCATACAGGGGAGGCAATGCCTGTGGCTAAGAAACCTGGCAGCACAGTGATTGCTGGTTCCATTAACCAGAATGGGTCGCTGCTTATCCGTGCAACTCATGTTGGAGCAGACACAACCCTTTCTCAAATTGTCAAACTTGTGGAAGAGGCACAAACATCAAAGGTAACTTAACTCCCTAGGAGAAACAAACTATTTTCTTTAAAGCCTTCTCAGTATAAATCACCTAGTTTTTACGTTTTCCGATAAAAATTTTAGTTGCATTAATATGGAGTTTGTTTGTTTTTGCTTTGAGACAGGGTCTCACTCTGTTGCCCAGGCTGGAGTGCAGTGGCACCATCATGGCTCACTGCACTTGACCTCCTAAATTCAAGCAATCCTTCTGCCTCAGCCTCCCGAGTAGCTGGGACTGTGTGTGGGCACATGCCCGCACACCCAGCTAATTTAAAAACAATTTTTTTATACAAACAGGGTCTCCCTAAGTTGCCCAGGATGGTCTCAAACTCCTGGACTCAAGCTATCATCCTGCCTTAGTCTCTCAAAGTGTTGGGATTACAGGTGTGAGCCACCACACCTGGCCATTAACATGAAGTTTGTTAAAATATTTCTATTTGTGCTAACTACTAAATATACTCTGCATTCAGTATCAAAAAAGACTTTGATATGCTTCTTCTTCTTATTGTTGTTATTTTTAATTCTAGGCTCCTATCCAGCAGTTTGCAGACAAACTCAGTGGCTATTTTGTTCCTTTTATTGTTTTTGTTTCCATTGCCACCCTCTTGGTATGGATTGTAATTGGATTTCTGAATTTTGAAATTGTGGAAACCTACTTTCCTGTAAGTGACTTGTAATAACTCTTTACTATATGCAGAACAATTTGTGAGTCTTTTGCATTAGTAATTCAGTGGAAATAACTTTAATAATTACCAGGACCTTTAAAGGTTTGGAGTGGGAGGGTGATAAGAATAATATTTGCATTTTTATAAATATAAAAAATTTCCTTTTGGAGAAAAATTTTTATTATGACTTGTGATTTTTCAAAAACAAATACCAAACTTTTACATGTTATGCTTAGTCTCATTTCTGACATGGTTTTGCTTTCACAAAGGACTATAGATATATTGAGGAAAACCTCAGGATTTCAGCTCCGTCATTTACTGTCAATGTGATCTTAGACTACTTAATTGCTCTCTGAGCTTCAGTTTCCTCAACTATAAAGTGAAGTTTTAGTAATACCCATTTTGTGTAACTTAAGATTGTTGTGAAGGTTAAATAAGATAATATATTAGAAATAATTTGTAATTTATTAAATGCTTTACAAATATAGGATATTATTAGTGTCTGCTCATCTAGTTCTCTGATGCTCTCTATGGTGTTGTAAAGTGGTAAAGTAGTAGAACTGGACTGTGCCTCAAATTAGATATATAAACTTTAAGTCATGTCACTTTTACTATCCTCAGTTCTCTTATCTGTAAAATAGGGAAAATAATACCTAAGATACAGGATTGGAATTAGTATAGGTGAAAGCATCTAACATATTGACAGATGCAGGTGACAGCCAAGGGTCCCCCAGTGAAACCCCTGAAGGTTGAAAACCTTTAAGCCTAAAACATCCTGAAGGTTGAAACACCAGACTGCTGGTCCCAGATGAAGCCTGCCCTACCCGCTAACGCCCCACTGATTCTTTCTAAATAATGTCCACCTATGCACTGGGAGGATGGGGTGGGGCCCCAGGAAGTTCACCCCGTTTGTATAGGGGAGGAGTCTGACCTGTCCTATTCCTGGGCGGTACCTGGGGTTCAGTTGGTGAGGTGGAGAGCCTGTTAACAGGACTCAATCTCATTTTGCTGAGTTGTTTTTCCTTTTTCCGTTTTGGCCAACAAATTCCCTTCCCCCTCACCCTTCAAAGTGTCTGCAAACCTAATCTTTCCTGGCCTTGTGACAAGCATCTGTTCTTTTTCTACAACAACATGTGTACATCTATGAAGTTTATGGAAGCATAAGCCTAGAAATCTATGAAAGCCCCTTCCAGCTGTGTTTCTATATCGATCTGTAACTCTTGGATAAATATTGAAGTATTTGAGAACTTAATAAGAACCTAACACTGTAAAACTATTACTGATAAGAGCTGCAGTGAGCCATGATTGCACTACTGTACTACAGCCTGGGCAACAGAGCGAGACTCCTACTCACAGTAAATAAAACCTTAGTTTGTTGTGTTTATTTTATTTTTTATTCAGGAGGTACATGTGCAGGTTTGTTTGTTTGTTTGTTTGTTTGTTTGTTTGTTTATTGAGACAGAGTCTTGCTCTGTCACCCAGGCTGGAGTGCAGTGGCACAATCTCGGCTCACTGCAACTTCCACCTCCCAGGTTCAAATGATTCTCATGCCTCAGCCTCCCAAGTAGCTGGGATTACAGGCTTATGCCACCATGCCCGGCTAATTTTTGTATTTTTAGTAGAGATGGGGTTTCGCCATGTTGGTCAGGGTGATCTCAAATTCCTGACCTCAGGTGATCCACTTGCCTCGGCCTCCCAGAGTGCTGGGATAACAGGCGTGATCCACCGTGCCTGGCCCATGGGTGTATTGTTTATTACATGAGTATATTGGGTGATGCTGGAGTTTAGGCTTATGGTGACCCCATATCCCAAATAGTGAACATAGTACTCAATAAGTAGTTTTTCATCCCTTGCCCCCCTCCCTTCTTCTCACCTTTTGGAGGCCCCACTGCTCATTGATTCCCATCTTTATGTCCATGTGTAACCATTGTTTAGCTTCCGCTTATAAGTGAGAACATGTAGTATTTGATTTTCTGTTCCTACATTAAGTCACTTAGGATAATGACCTCCAGCTTCACCCATGCTACGCAAAGGACATGATTTCATTCTTTTTTTATGGCTGCATAGTATTCCATGGTGTATATGTACCACATTTCCTTTATCCAGTCCATCAATGATGGGCACCTGGGTGACTCCAAGTCTTTGCTATTGTGAAGAGTGCTGTGATAAACACACACGTGCAGTTGTCTTTTTGATAAAACAATTTAAAATAAATAAAGGAAAATCCTTTGAGTAGATATCCAGTAGTGGGATTGCTGGGTTGAATGGTAGTTCTATTTTAAGTTCTTGGAGAAATCTCCAGACTGTTTTCCATAGAGGTTGAACTGATTTACATTCCCACCAACAGTATATAAGTATTCCCTTTTCTCTGCATCATTGCCAACGTCTTGTTATTTTTTGACTTTTTAATTATAGCCATTCTGACTGGTGTGAAGGGGTATTTCATTGTGGTTTTAATTTGCATTTTCCTGATGATTAGTGATGTTGAGTAGTTTTTCATGTGTTTTTTGATAACTTGTATGTCTTCTTTTGAGAAGTGTCTATTTATGCCCTTTGCCCACTTTTAAATAGGGTTGTTTTATCCTTATTGATTTGATTTGTTTAAGTTTCATATAGAGCCTAGATATTAGTCCTTTGTTGGATGCATACTTAGGAAATATTTTCTCCCATTCTGTACGTCTGTATGTTCTGTGCTTATTCTGTTGATTGTTTCTTTTGTTGTGTAGAAGCTCTTTAGTTTAATTAAATCTCCTTTATTAATTTTTGTTTTTGTTGCAATTGCTTTTCAGGTCTTAGTCATAAATTCTTTCCCTAGGATAATGTCCAGAAGAGTTTTTCCTAGGTTCTCTTGGGGTTTTTATAGTTTGAGTTTTTACATTTAAGTCTTCAATCTATCCTTAGTTAATTTTTATATATGGTGAGAGATATGAGTACAGTTTCATTCTTCTGCACATGGCTAGGTAGCTTTCCCAGCACCATATATTGAATAGGGTGTCCTTTGCCCATTGTTTGTTTTTGTCAACTTTGTTGAAGATCAGTTGGTTGTAGGTGTGTGGCTTTATTTCTGGGCTCTCTATTTTATTCAATTGATTTACGTGGCTATTTTCGTATCAATACCATGCTGTTTTGATTACTATAATCTTTTAGTATAATTTGAAGTTGGGTAATGTGATGCCTCTAGTTTTATTCTTTTTGCTTAGGATTGCTTCGGCTATTTAGGTTCTTTTTCCGTATGAAATTTAGGATTGCTTTTTAAATTCTGTGACACAAGACAGTAGTAGTTTTATAGGAATTGTGTTCAATCTATAGATTGCTTTGGACAGGATGGTAGTTAGGGTTAGGGTTAGACATGGAGAGAAGATCATCTCCTGCCAAACCCTTCCCCCACACCTACAGTGCTACAGATGCAGCAGTGGTATTTCCCACCAGGAGCCAGCTAACGCACACTTGGACAAAGCATATTTCATGCATTACATGGTGGCTCCAGCCCTACTACAAGTGAGTCACATGCTGCTTGGGCTTTATCCAAGGGCAAGGCTCAACTTCTTCTCCCGACAGAGTGGCACTGTCCCAGCAAGGAGAGACAGACAAATCACTGAGTTGCCTGTTTTGGTCTGGGGGAAAGACTAACCCAAACCCATTTTAGTGGTAGCTATCGGAGGGGCATACTCATGGGAACCAAAGGACAAAGTCCTTATGAAATGAAGGTCAGGAGCCCTACAACAAGGGCACAAAAGAGAAGCTGATCATGTTCTTGCCAGCACAGGATGAGGAATGGGAGTGCACCCTAATGTAATCTCTTCCCACCATCCCTGCATCAGGGCAGGTACTTTCCACCTGACACCAACCTACCTGCTGTCTTTTACTCTTGAGTGCCATCTACTGGTCTGTATCCTGAACTGCATCATAAAATTTAAAATCTGCTAACAGAAAGGCTTAATTCTAGCCCTTAAGATAAGTCCACAGGGACCTCTGCACCCTAAACCCTACAGGAGATTTTCAGCTCTAATGGCTAATACTTCACTACAAAAAGCAGCATCTGAGAAAGCTACAGCATAGAAGCTATCCACAACCAAGGAATCTGTACAGCACCTTGGCCCCCTAAAAGTACCAAAAACAAAGCTAAATAATCATACACAACATGCACCACAGTAAAGCACCCAAAGGAAAGAAAAGAAGGAAAGAAAAAGTCCCATGGAAATGATAGCAAATTCAAAAATAGGAAGCAAAAGTTCCCTTGGATGAGAAAGAATTAGTGCAAGAACTCCAGCAGTACAAAAAGTGTTTTCACAACACCAAAGGATTGTAATAGCTCTCTAGCAATGGCTCCTAAGCAGACTGAAATGTCTGGAATGACAGATAAGTAATTTAAAATATGGATTGCAAGGAAACCTCAATGAGATCCAAATGAAAGTTGAAATCCAGTATAAAGAAACCAGAAAAACGATTCAGGATATGCAAGATGAGGTAGCCATATTAAGAAAAAAAAAAGAAAAAAAATGGAACTGCTGGAACTGAAAAATTCACTAAAGGAATTTCAAATCCAGAGAACTCTTGCAAAACATTATAGAAGATGACCATCCCCAAGGCACACAGGCATTAGAATATTCAAAGTCAATGCAAAAGAAAAAAGTCTTAAAGGCAGCTACAGAAAAGGGCCAAATTACCTACAGAGAAAACCCATCAGGCTAACCACAGACTTCTCAGTGGAAATGTTACAAAGCTGGAAGTGATTGGGAGCCTATTTTTAGTTTCCCTAAAGAAAAAAAAAATTGGCAACCAGGAATTTCATATACTGCCAAATTAAGCTTCATACATGCAGTAGAAACAAAGTCTTCCCCCAGACAAGCAAACAGTAAGGAAATTCGTCACCACCAGACCAGAGCTATAAGAAAGGTTCAGAGGAGTTCTGAACATGGAAACAAAAGAATGATACTTGCCACCACAAAAACATGTATAAATACAAAGCTCACAGACCCTATAAAGCAATTACACAATTGAGACTACAAAGAAACTAGCAAACACCACCATGAGGAACAAAACCTCATATATCAATATTAAACTTGAATGTAAATGGCCTAAATACTCCACTTAAAAGAGATAGATAGAGTGGCAAATTGGAATAAAAAAGCAAGATCCATCCTTTTGCTGTCGTCAAGAGACCTATCTCACAGGTAATAACTCATAGGCTCAAGGTGAAGGGATGGAGAAAGATCCGTCATGCAAATGGAAAACAAAGAGCAGGGGTTGCTATTCTTGTGTTAGATAAAACAGAGTTTAAACCAACAATAGTTTTTAAAAAGGCAAAGAAGGGCACTACAAAATGATAAAGGTCTCAATTCAACAAGAAGATTTAACTATCTTAAATACATATGCACCCAACATTGGAGCATCTAGATTTATAAAACAAATACTGCTAGACCTACAAAAAGAGGTAGACTGCCATACAATAATAGTGGAGGACTTCAGTACCCCACTGACAGCACTAGAGAGATCATCAAGGACAAAAAGTAGCAAAGAAATTCTGCACTTAAATTGGATTCTCAACCAAGTGGACCTAATAGATATCTACAGAATACTCCACTCAATAATCACAGAATATACATTCTTCTTATATGAACATGGAACATTCCCTAACATTGACCATAGGCTTGGTCATAAAGCAAGTCTCAATAAATTAGAAAACAACTAGATCAGATCAGGCATCCTCCTACACTACAGTGGAATAAAATTAGAAATCAATACCGAGAGGAACTCTAAAAGCTGCACAAGTACAGGGAGACTAAACAACCAACTCCTGAATAAATTTTGGGTAAACAATGAAGTTAATGCATTTCTGCCGGGTGTGGTGGCTCATGCCTGTAATCCCAGCACTTTGGGAGGCCGAGGCAGGTGGATCACCTGAGGTCGGGAGTTCAAGACCAGCCTGGCCAACATGGTGAAACCCTGTCTCTACTAAAAATACAAAAATTAGCTGGGCATGGTGGCGCATGCCTGTAATCCCAGCTACTTGGGAGGCTGAGGCAGGAGAATCACTTGAACCCAGGAGGTGGAGGTTTCACTGAGCCTAGATTGCGCCGTTGCACTGCAGCCTGGGCAACAAGAACAAAACTCCGTCTCGGAAAAAAAAAAAAGAAATTATCTCTATTCCTGATGACATGATTCTATACCTAGAAAACCATAAAGATTTCTCCAAAAGACTCCCAGACCAGATAAACTACTTCAGTAAAGTTTCAGGATATAAAATCAACATACAAAAATTATTAACATTTCTATACACCAACAGTGTCCAACTTGAGAACCAAATCAAGAACTCAATCCCATTTACAATAGTCACACACAAAACATACCTAGGAATACATTTAACCAAGGAGGTGAAAGATCTCTACAAAGAGAAACATAAAAAACTGATGAAAGAAACTGAAGAGGGCACAAACAAATGGAAAAACATTCCATGCCCATGGATTGGAAGCATTAATATTATTAAAACTACCATACTGTGCAAAGCAATCTATAGATTCAACACAATTCCTATAAAACTAATGTCCTCTGTCACAGAATTAAAAAAGCAATCCTAAAATTAATATGGAAAAAGAACCTAAATAGCTGAAGCAATCCTAAGCAAAAATAATAAAACTAGAGGCATCACATTCCCTGACTTCAAATTATACTAAAAGGCTATAGTAATCAAAACAGCATGGTTCTGATACAAAAATAGACATGTAAATCAATTGAACAAAATAGAGAACCCAGAAATAAAGCCACACACCTACAACCAACTGATCTTCAACAAAGTTGACAAAAACAAACAATGGGGAAAGGACACCCTATTCAATATATGGTATTATTATATGGGATTACAGACATGAGCCACCATGTCCAGCCCATTACTGTAATATTAAAAAGTTTCTTTAAATTATTCATGTCTGTTTAGTACACACTGAACAAAAGGATTGTTGAAAAATTTTTTTGTTGTTTTTTTTCTTTTTCGAGACAGAGTCTCACTCTGTTGCCCCAGCAGTAATGCAGTGGTGCAATCATGGCTCATTGCAGCCTCAAACTTCTGAGCTTAAGCGATTCTCTTACCTTAGCCTCCTGAGTAGCTGCGACTACAGACATGCACCACCATCCCTGGCTAATGTTTTGTGTTTTTTTGGGTTTTTTTTGAGATCGAGTTTTGCTCTTGTGGCACAGGCTGGAGTGTAGTGGTATGATCTCGGCTCACTGCAACCTCTGCCTTCCAGGTTCAAGCAATTCTTGTGCCTCAGCCTCCCAAGTAGCTGGGATTACAGGCATGTGTCACCATGCCCAGCTAATTTTTGCATTTTTAATAGAGATGAGATTTCACCATGTTGGCCAGGCAGATCTTGAACTCCTGACCTCAGGTGATCCACCCGCCTTGGCCTCCCAAAGTGCTGGGATTACAGGCGTGAGCCACCGTGCCCGGCCATGCCTGACTAAAAAAAAATTTTTTTTGTAGAGATGAGGTCTTACCATGTTGCCCAGGGTGGTCTCAAACTCCTGGCCTCAAATGATCCTCCTGTCTTAGCCTCCAAAAGCACTGGGATTACAGATATGAGCCAGTGCATAGGCCGGCAAGTAGCTTGGAATGTGTTTCCTTCAGGAATTTTTCTCATGAGTTCAGGATGTCTTAGATTTCTTCTAAAACTACCAATTATATTGTTCCCACATGAGCGAACACTGAACGTCACTAAGAGTTTAATTAGTAGATATAGTTGGTTTACATTGTTATGTCCAAAAGGATTTTGTTGAAATATGACTAAGGTCCCTTTGCATGCCATGTGATTCTTTTTTCATTGTCTTTCAAGAATAGTGTGAAAGGCAGATTTATGGTTTTACTATACAGAGATTGAGACTTCTGTTTATTCAGTATCAAATTTTTTGAAAATTATGTTTCACATTTGCAGCTATTTCTGAAGATCTCTAATAAAAACATTCATTCTCAATATGGAGCCCTTATATTCAGTCCATAGTTTGTAATTCTAGAATCTCAGTATGTCCTAATTTCTTATGTTCATAAAAGAAAGAAAGTGTTTTCTTACCTGTAACTAAAAAATATATGTAGGTAGCTAGGTATGATATGTCACTTTTTAAATTGTGGTTTTATTTAAATAGTGTTAAGTTTTGTTTCTTTTGTTTTGTACAGCTCTAAATTAATAACGAAAATTTATACCTTTCTTCTAAAGGGCTACAATAGAAGTATCTCCCGAACAGAAACGATAATACGATTTGCTTTCCAAGCCTCTATCACAGTTCTGTGTATTGCATGTCCCTGTTCACTGGGACTGGCCACTCCAACTGCTGTGATGGTGGGTACAGGAGTAGGTGCTCAAAATGGCATACTAATAAAAGGTGGAGAGCCACTGGAGATGGCTCATAAGGTAAGACAGTCCCCAGAACTAAAACTTGTCCCACCAAACTATCAGTATCACCCCTGTTGAGAAACACATACTCCTAAATTATGTCTCTGTGGTCCATGAGCTGAGTTGCTTCTAGGACTATCCAGAGATTTGAGGCAGGAAAGGTGTTATTTTGGTTCTGCTCCAGATTGGCCTTAGTTGCCTAAGATCCCTAAAACTACTCCAGGCCTATTCTATTAGAGCAGACCCTAATATGGAAAACCTGGACTCCTATCCTAGCTCAGACTAGACTAGTCTTTATGGCAGAAAGACAGAATAGGTATTTGCCCAGGAAAATTTGCCAAACTCTAGCAGCCTTCTTATTTGTGTGTGACTTGTTTTCTTCACTGGGACCTTCAATTACAGTGCCATTTCTTTGCCTTTGCTGCCACCAGCCGACAGTTTGCAACTATCAATTTAGGAATATAATCCTATCTCTGATCTCATATTACGCTTTCCATAATCATCGCAAGGCTACATGACTTCAACTAAAACCATGTTTCTACCAGTATGTTCTTATTATGAGAATGTAAGCTATATACATAGGTATGTAGTAAACATAGAACATATCTTAGAACAAATCTGGAAACTCACCTAGCCAGAGAATACAGGCTAGTAATTTTTATAGACATTTTAAATTTTGATATAATTTCAAAATTAAAAGTTGCAAGACTAGCCTGGTGCAGTGGCTCATACCTGTAATCCCAGCACTTTGGGAGGCTGAGGCAGGCGGATCACGAGGTCAGGAGTTTGAGACCAGCCTGACCAACATGGTGAAACCCCGTCTCTACTAAAAATACAAAAATTAGCTGGGCGAGGTAGCATGCCTGTAATCCCAACTACTCAGGAGACTGAGGCAGGAGAATAGCTTGAACCCGGGAGGCGGGGGTTGCAGTGAGCCAAGATAGCTATTTTTTCCCCTGTCCAGAATCATACTTTGTTGGTTTATTTTTCTTTTCTTTTCTTTTCTTTCTTTCTCTTTCTTTCCTTCTTTCTTTCTTTCTTTCTTTCTTTCTTTCTTTCTTTCTTTCTTTCTTTCTTTCTTTCTTTCTTTCTTTCTTTTTCTTTCTTTCTTTCTGTCTTTCTTTCTTTCTCTTTTCTTTCTCTCTTTCTTTCTCTCCTTCTCTTTCTTTCTTTCTCTCTCTCTCTTTCCTTCCTTCCTTCCTTCTTTCCTTCCTTCCTTCTTTCCTTCCTTCCTTCCTTCCTTCCTTCCTTCCTTCCTTCTTCCTTCTTTCTTTCTTTCTCTTTCTTTCTTTCCTTTTTTTTTTTTCATGAGTCTCCTCTGTGGCCCGGGCTGGGTGCGGTGGTGTGATCTCCGGCGCGCAGAAGCTCCGCCACCAAGTTCCAGCGATTCTCCTGCCTCAATATCCCCGAGTAGCTGGGATTACAGGCATGCACCACCACGCCCAGCTAACTTTTTATGATTGGTAGAGATGGGGTTTCACCATGTTGGCCAGGCTAGTCTCGATCTCCTGACCTCAGGTGATCGATCCGTCCACCCCGGCCTCTGAAAGTGCTGGTATTATAGGCTTGAACCACTACACCTGGCCTTTTACCTTTATTCTTATAATTATTTCCCTACTGCCTAGATTTTCCCATCAGATCTATAATTCATTAGTATTGAAAGCCTTTCTTTTTTACCTTGAGGCACCAGAGGCGTCTCTTAATTACCTGTTAACAGTCAACCCTTAAAAATTAGCTCTGGTTGTTTAACATATATTCACAGTCATTCAGTATGAACAAACAGTTCAACATTGGCAGAGGAGAGCTATTATGTATAACTAAGAGTATTTCTTCTTTTATTTTCCCAAAGATCATCAGTTTTTTAAGTCAAATTAAGTCAAAGGTCAGTTTACTAAGAAACTAAATAGTCATCTGTTTGTCAAAACAGACCTTTTTCTTATTTCTGGAAAGGTGATGTGGAGGATCATCAAGTCATTGTATCTTAATTTTCTTACAGGTAAAGGTAGTGGTATTTGATAAGACTGGAACCATTACTCATGGAACCCCAGTAGTGAATCAAGTAAAGCTTCTAACGGAAAGTAACAGAATATCACACCATAAAATCTTGGCCATTGTGGGAACTGCTGAAAGTAACAGTGAACACCCTCTAGGAGCAGCCATAACCAAATACTGCAAACAGGTACATTTTTTCCTCTTGTTTATTAATCTAGTTATCTCCTGTAGGAATTCCCCGGATCAAATCCAGACTGGTGTTTGATTTGCATGTATGGTTGGTATGAGACTAAAAAGACTTGTATTTTCTCATTTAATTGTATGTAACTCATTTCTTCATACAGACAAGTATACAGATGAAAACAAATGAACTATAATCCTATCACACAGATAACTCCTGTTGACCAAAAAATTAAAATAGAAGTTGTACATATTTGTGGAAGGACAATTCAGATAGTTCAGAGAATTACATATTGAAAATTGTAAACCTCATTTCCTGCCCCCTTCCATAATTCCTTTCTCCAAAGTTTAACAACTATTAACCTATTAAGTCTTTTAAAATGACAGCTTTATTGAAATATAATTCATGTACTATAAAGTTCATATTTTTAAAGTGTATAATTCAATAATTTTAGTATAGTCATAAAGGTGTGCATCTGTTAACAGTTTTTAATGCATATAGCCACATATATGTATTTATCATATTTTAAACTTTATACAGAAAGGTCATACAATGATCAATCTTTGTTACCTTGCTTTTTTATTTTATTAAGTGAATTTTCCTATCAGGAAATGCAGATCTGCCTCATTGTTTTTAATGGCTATATTGTATTCTATTATGTGATTGTTTGTTTTTTTTGGCTTTTACAGTATACACTCAACATCCTTGTCAGTTTTTGCAAGTCTCTCTCTACATTAAATGCCTATCAATGCAATTGCTAAGTCAAAGGATGTATGCAGTTAAATTTTGATGAATCTTACCAATACCCATATGATGAGGATTACCAATACCCATGAGGGGTTATACCAATTTATACCTGCACCAAAAATTATGAGTGCTCATTTCCCCACATTCTTACCGACACTTTATTTTTATTTTCTCAATGTAATAGGTGAAAAACTATTTACTTGATGGTTTGCTTTGCATTTCCTTAATTATGAATAAGGTTGAGCATCTTTTTATATATTTATTGGCTATTTGAATTTCTTTTCCTCTAACCTGTTTGTATCTGTGACCTATTTTTCCACAGAATTGTTTGTCTTTTTCTTATTCATTTGCATGAGTTCTTTATGAATTGTCTCACACTAATTTTACACTTAAAATGTGGCAGTTTCGACCATTGGTGTTGCCATTCATTTATTTGTTCTTTCCCTTTTACCTATTACCTGATCTGGCTTCCTTACACCAAAATCAAACAGCAGAGAGGATGAAGCTATAAAGAGCTAGGAAACAATGAGGGCCCCCAGAACTTTTCGGCTTACTAAAGACGTAGACTAGAGAGCAGATGGAGAGCCCCTAGTAACTAAAGGCCCTATACTTTGTTACCCTTTGTTGCCCTGTGTTGAATAGAAAACCTGACTTGACTACAGAATTAAAATTTTAATTTGTAATTATCTACTGGAAAGAGCAGAGAATACTGATAAGCTTTCCATGTTTTCTATAAATTTTAGAGAGTGGGATTAAAACAAAGATTTATTTTTATTTTATTTTATTTTATTTTTTTTTTGAGGCAGAGTCTCTCTCTGTCACCCAGGCTGGAGTGCAATAGCGCAATCTCGGCTCATTGCAACTTCCACCTCCTGGGTTCAAGCGATTCTCCCACCTCAGCCTCCCTAGTAGCTGAGATTACAGGTGTGCACCACCACACCTGGCTAATTTTTTTTTGTACTTTTAGTAGAGACAGGGTTTCACCATGTTGGCCAGCCTGGTCCTAAACTCTTGACCTCAGGTAATCTGCCCACCTTGGCTTCCTAGCCGGCTTCTTCGGCTGGAATTACAGGTGTGAGCCACTGCGCCTGGCCAAAACAAAGATTTTTGAGGCACTTCTGTAACTTTGATTATTATGTTTGATGCTCTATTCCTTTGTCCTTATCAAAATCCACTGTCAAGTAGGCAATAAGTGACAATTTTATTACAAACATTTAGAATTAACTTGGTGTTATCTTTTATTGTGCTAATAAATGACCTTGCATTATCAGAACAGTAGAGGAAATCCTTTTGTTTCTGTTTGTTAGGAACTGGACACTGAAACCTTGGGTACCTGCATAGATTTCCAGGTTGTGCCAGGCTGTGGTATTAGCTGTAAAGTCACCAATATTGAAGGCTTGCTACATAAGAATAACTGGAATATAGAGGACAATAATATTAAAAATGCATCCCTGGTTCAAATTGATGCCAGTAATGAACAGTCATCAACTTCGTCTTCCATGATTATTGATGCCCAGATCTCAAGTAAGCTAATTTTCTTTGTAGTACCAATTATGGGGCAATTATGAACATGTGGCAAACTTTATAACCCTGAACTGTTATAGAAGAAACAAAAATTGGCATCATAATTTCATGTCCTCAAGTCAGTTTTACCCTATGCCTTCTGATCATTCAAATTAGTCAAGAACATTTCCCAGCTGTGGTCATTAACACCACCATAGGGTGATGAGGTCTAGCCTTAGCTGATTATCCATGATCATTCTTTTCTCACTACAACTGCTCCAAACCTTTTCTATCTTTCACAAGATCCTGTGACCCTCTCCTTTGTCCCCTCTGCAAATTATCTTATTTTTTTATATAGAAAATTATGGTTCTTAGTCATGTGTTCTTACATATTTTTGCCCAGAATCATTCCTTTTTTCAGGGAAAGCAGTATCCTTCATCTTGCCTAATGAATCCCTTCATCTAGATCCCACCCTCTCTTGATTCATCAGGGACCTCCCTCTTTCTGTTAGGTCTCCTTGCTTCTTCATTTTTCATCTCTTTCTGTTTTAGTTTCTTCTCCTAAACATATAAATATTTCTTCCATCAAAATCACTATATTCCCATCTAGATTTTGTCCTTTCCCATCTATATTCCCATATAGATTCTGTCTTTTTCTTTTATATCAAATTTCTAGAAAGCGTAATCTAGGTTTGTTGAATTCACTTACTCCACAGTCAGGCCTCAGTTCATTGCAGTCTGGCCTCTCCCCCATCCATACTACTGAATCCATTCTTTCTAAGTTAACTGATGACTGTTGACCTCAGCGCTCTCTCCAGTGGTCACTTTTCAGTCCTCATCCTGCACGACCTCATTAAGATATTTGACAATGTTGACCATCCCTTCCTTCCTAAGGGATGATTCCATGACCCTGCTTTGTTTAGATTCTCCTCTCACCTCCCTGGCTGTTCTTTTTTTTTCAAAAAGGGGTCTTGCTCTGTCACCCAGGCTGGAGTGCAGTGGTGCGATCTCAGCTCACTGCAACCTCTGCCTCCTGGATTCAAGCAGTTCTCCTGTCTCAGCCCCCAAGAAGCTGGGATTACAAGTGCATGCCGCCACGCCTGGCTAATTTTTTGTATTTTTGGTAGAGATGGGGTTTCACCATGTTAGCCAGGCTGGTCTCAAACTCCTGACCTCAAGTGATCCACCCACCTCAGCCTATCAAAGTGCTAGAATTACAGGTGTAAGCCACTGCACCCCTGGCTGTTCCTTTTAATTGTCCTTTGGTTCCTCATTTCTCTTGCTTTCAAATGTAGAGTATGTTGTCAGGGTTTTGTTCTTTGTCTTTTTCTCATTTTATAATACATACTCTCTCTGTACAACCTTATTCATGCTCATCACTTATTCTACCACCCACAGACTTCCACTATCACTCCAAAATCCATATCTTTAGCCAAGTCCTGTTTCCTTGGCTCCATGCTGATCTATCCATCTGCCCCCAAAACATGATCTACCCAACTAAGTGTTCCAATACCTCCCTCCCCATTCGTGCCTGAGTGATTTTACTAACATGCAAATCTAGTCATATCACTTTCTGATCAATACCTTTGATTACAGTGCTTTATAAGCTGTTTTTGAGCCATAGACCTTTGGAGGAATATGATGAAAGCTATGGGCCCACCCCTCAGAAAATTTTTGTTTCAAGAGATGCACATGTATCCTGAAACCCATCCATGGGTCTCTGTTAAGGATCCCAGCTTGAATGGTTCTCTCTCTCCTACTGGACAAAGTCCAGTCTCTCTGTACTTTGTTTAAGATCTGTTCCCCATGATATGTCTCCTGCCTCCCTGCATCACTCATCTTGTCTTTTTCCACTACCGCATATGTACTCCATGTTCCATCCCTACCTAACTACTTACAGTTCTTCCTTACGGTGTGTCATTTCCTGCTTATTAGATCATTTCATTTACCATTTTCTCTATGTAATGTTCTTGTTCACAAATGGAATCTACCTCGTGAACTTATGCTTATCTTTCAAGACCCAGTTTATGTCTCTCTCTTCAGTGACGCCTTCATTGACTGACATGTATTGGCAGAGGTATTTGCTCTTCTTCCTGAATCATAACTGTACTTAATCTCTGTTATTGTATTAGGACAGTGTATGATAATTATTTATTTACCTGCCTATTTCTACTAGTCTGTGACTTCTTTATTATTTGTCTATGAACTTCTAGTATCAAGCACACTGACAAATAGGAAATTCATTTGACAGCTTTTATTGAGCACCTACTGTGTGTCATGCACTGTTCAAGGTACTAAAGAATCAGCAGTAAACAAGATAAACTAAGTTCTTATTTCATGGAGCTTACATTCTTGGTGGAAGAACACAAGAGAGTGAGCAAATAAATAAGAAAATATAATAAGTCCAGTGGAGATAGTGCTATGGAGAAAAATTAAGTGAGGCAAGGGGTATAGGGGTGCTGGGAGTAGTGGGTTCTGCTTCATATAGGGTGATCAGGGTAGGCCTCACTGACAAGGTAGTGTTTGAACGAAGATCTGAGGGGATGAGAGAAAAAGCTATGTGGATTTCTGTGGCAAGAACATTCCAGGCAGGAGAAATAGTAAGTACCAAAGCCTGTAGTCAGGAATGTGCTTGACTTGTTTGAGGAATGGAAAGGAGAACAGTGTGACAAGTGCAGAGTAAATGGGTGGGCAAGGGGTATAAGACAAGGTCATAGAGGTGGTTTGGGACTAGATATGTAAGGACAAAACCAATCTGATGGTTTTGAGTAGAAGAAGGACAAAATCAATCTGACTTAACATTTTAAAAGTAAACCAGGTGCAGTGACTCATGCCTGTAATCCCGGCACTTTGGGAGGCTGAGGCGGGTGGATCACTTGAGGTCAGGAGTTCAAGACCAACCTGGCCAACATGGTGAAACCCCATGTCTACTAAAAATATAAAAAATAGTCGGGCGTGGTAGCAGGCACCTGTAATCCCAGCTACTCAGGAGGCTGAGGCAGGAGAGAATCTTGTGGGGATGGGGGGCAAGGGCAGAAGCAGGGAGATGAGTTGGTGGATGTTGTCATAATCGAGGTGAAACATAATGGTAGCTTGGACCAGTATAGTAGAGGTTGTAAGAAATGGTAGAATTCTAGATGTGTCTTAAAAGGAGAGCCACAGATTTTTCTCATGGGTTGGAGATATATGGTGTATGAGAGAAACGGGAGTCAGGAATTATGCCAAGGTTTGTGGCCTAAGCAGAAGGATGGAGTTATCATTTAAATAAGATGGGGGATCCCATAGGAGGGACAGTATTGGGAAAAAGATCAGGAGTTCAGTTTTGTACATGTTAAGTTTGAGTACCTATTAGAGATATCCCAAGTGGAGATATCATATAAATGGAAATACCAAGTAAGCAGTTGGCTGCAGAAGTTTGGAGTTCCAGGAAACAGACTGGATCAGAGAGATAGATTTGGGAGTCCTCTGCTTATAGGTCTGTGGTGTCTAGGAAAATAGCCGCTAACTACATGTGACTCTTTAAATTAGTTAATTTACATTTAATTTAATTTAAAATTCATCTTTCAGTCATACTAGCCCCATTTCAGTGCTCAGTAGCCACATCTCTGTGTTGGTGGCTATTGTATTAAACATAGCAGCTACAGAACATTTCTAATATCACAGAAAGTTATCTTGGACTGCAGTGGTATAGATGGTATTTAAAGCCATGAGACTGGATTAGAACCCCAAGGTGTGAGAGTAGATAAAGGGAAAGAAAGAGTTAAGTACTGAATCCTGCAGCACTATAAATTAAGAAGTTAGTGAGATGAGGAGGGATGGGCAAAGAAGGCCAAGAAGTGGCCAATGAGGAGGTAACCCCTAAGAATGTGGTATCCTAGAAGCCAAATGAAGAAAGTATTTCCAGGAGGGAGTGAACAGCTGTGTTAAATTCTGCTAATAGGACAAGTAAGATGAGGACTGAGAATTAAAGTAAAGATCACTGGCTGTAATAATTCACTGGAGTACTAGAGTCAAAAGCATAAAGCTTTTGACTACCCCAATAAATGGAGTAGGTTCACAAGAGAATGGGAAGATATTTATTGAAGACAGCCAATAGAGATACTTTTGGGAAGTTTTGCTGTGTACAGAAGCAGATAAATGTGGTAGCTACAGAGGTGGGTGAGATCAAGAAAGGTTTTATTTTTTTTTAAGTTAGGACAGTGTACAGCAGAAAAAAGTTGTGTAGGAGTGGACAGGGAGAATTGTTGGAGAGGTGTTCTAGAATAGGCAAAGGAGGCGGGTGTCTAGTGCACAAGTAGAAAGGTTGGCCTTAAATTAGGAGCAGAATCAGTTTATAATAACAGAAGGGAAGCTAGATACACAGACACAGGAGGCACAGGTAGTTGAGTGAATGTGGCAATGAGAGCTGTGGAAGTTCTTTTCTGATTGCTTCTATTTTCTTTCTGAAGTAGGAAGCAGAGTCATCATCTGGTATTAGGATGGGGCAGGAGAAGTTGGAGATTTGAAGGGAGATGAGAAGGTATGAAATAGCCATCTAGAAGAAATGGAGAATGAATGGACTAGGGAAATATAGTCAAGTTGCCAGATAGCACTAAGGGCCCACTTAAAGAAAATGAGATGTCAGCATGATTATACATGTTCATCTAGCCACATTCAGCTCCTGATGCACAGTATTTTTAAATTTGATTGAATCGTTGTGGAAGGTCGAAGGGAAAGCCTCACCAGAAAGTAATATTTGAACTGGCTCTTGAAGAATGTGATGGAGTTTCCTGTCTGGAGAGGAGGGATAAGTACATTTCAGATGAAGGCAGCAATGTGTGCAAAGGCCCAGAGGCATGGAAGAGCAGAGTATGTTCTCAGAAAATTTGAACATCACTGTTGGAGGCTATGTTCTAGGAACAATACAATGTAGTGACTGTGCAAGATTAGACAGGAAGAACTTGCTTCATGGGTTTTTATAAAGATTAATTGAACTTACTAAATGTTATTTCTCTGTCTACTTTCAGATGCTCTTAATGCTCAACAGTATAAAGTCCTCATTGGTAACCGGGAGTGGATGATTAGAAATGGTCTTGTCATTAGTAACAATGTAGATGATTTCATGACTGAACATGAGAAAAAAGGTCGGACTGCTGTATTAGTAGCAGTTGATGGTAAGGTTTTCCATAAGTATGCTATAACTCAATGTTATCATTTGTTATTTTATTAATTTATATATTTTCGAGAGACCTCTGAACTATGAGGGTTATTCAAAAGTGTCTTGAATGCAAAGTGAAAATGTCAACAACACATGATTATTACTGATTAATTTAAAATTATCTTGCATTTGCCTGCCTTTGTTACTTTCTTCCCTAGCCTATATTTTAAATAAAGGCTAATCAAGGATTTTTTAAAACCTAAAAATAACAACAGTAAAATAATAGCAAAGTAAAATAATATTCATAATCCCATCATCCTAACACAATGTCAGGTTTTTTGTTTGTTTGTTTCTTTGTTTTTTGTTTGTTTGTTTGTTTTTGAGACGGAGTTTCACTCTTGTTGCCCAAGCTGGAATGCAATAGTGCGATCTCGGCTCACTGCAACCTCCACCTCCTGGGTTCAAGCGATTCTCCTGCCTCAGCCTCCTGAGTAGCTGGGATTACAGGCGCGCGCCACCACGCCCTGCTAATTGTTTGTATTTTTAGTGGACATGGGGTTTCACCATGTTAGCCAGGCTGATCTTGAACTCCTGACCTCAGGCGATCCGCCCACCTTGGCCTCCCAGAGTGCTGGGATTATAGGCGTGAGCCACCACGCCCGGCACACAATGTCAGTTTTAATTTTGTATATTCCATTCCTAGTTGTCTTGAAATGTGTGTGTGTCTAACATGGCACATGTATACATATGTAACACACTTGCACGTTGTGCACATGTACCCTAGAACTTAAAGTATAATAATAATAACAAAATTTTTAAAAAAGAAAGAAATGTGCGTGTGTTTGCAGAATTACAGTGTTAGTACATATACCATTTTTTACTGGGTAGATTTTATTGTAAGTAAATTTTACCTCAGTAAAGTTAAAATCACTTGTGCACATATGATTTTATTATGCTTTATTTTACTTAATGCTTTCTAATGTTGCTATATAATTTTATTATAATACTGCATAATGTATCAATCTTACACGCTATAATCATTCCCCTCTTGTTGGAAATTTAGACTATTCCTTCACTATTGTAAATGATGCTACAATAAATATCTTTGAGGTTGTATGTGCTTTATTTTGTTCAATTATTTCTTAAGGTAAATTTCTATTTGTGAGATTAATTCCACTCAACGTTTACGTTTGCTAAGTATGAAGGCAGTATTTTACTATGGCCTTTTTAGGTCTGGGAAAAAGCATAGAATGCCATTTTACTTTTGTAAATAGAATAAAATAATAAAATTTATGATAATATTTTTCCCACTATAAAGTACCCATTTTGTCTCTCTCTGCCCACCCTTTACCTTAAAAAGAAAAAAGTATTAGTCTTCAGTTTCATTTGCCTTTAAATTAGATAAAGTGTTTGAGGCTATTGGCAAATACCTTTCTAAGGAACAAAAAGGGTCTTCTAATATCCAGTAAGGTCTCTCTTTATATTTTCCTATGATTACTTTATTAGTAACCCCTACCTCACTCTGAAATTTTCATAACCAAATGTGGAGACTTGTTACAGAGTTTGTAGTATAAATCTGTGTGGGCTCAGAGATATTTTAAGTTAAGCCATGCCCCCCTGAACAACTTTACTTAAGAAAATTCATTTCATTCTGAAATTTCAAGTCAGAATGTTATTCTGCTTTCACCATATTCCAAGTTCTCTTATTTTGTGCTGCCCCTATATTAGATGAGCTGTGTGGCTTGATAGCCATTGCAGACACAGTGAAGCCGGAAGCAGAACTGGCTGTCCATATTCTGAAATCTATGGGCTTAGAAGTAGTTCTGATGACTGGAGACAACAGTAAAACAGCTAGATCTATTGCTTCTCAGGTAATTGATAGGGGTATGTGATAACTTCTAATTATTGATATACATTTTATGTCTTGCCTTCAAATGCTAAGAAATTTACATTACCTACTATTGTCATTATCACTGAGTTGTCCTATCTAGTTCCTTCGAGAAAATTTACCATGCTTTGCTGGAAGGACTTTGGGCTTTGTGTGTTGCTGTTATAAGTAAAAAGGTATTTGCTTAGTTCATGGGATGCTTGCGTGACACTGTACATAAGTTTCTGTTGATGCGTCCTTTGAAATGTTGCTCATATTCTTTACCAGTGCTGCCAGCCTAAGCTGGGCTCTCCTGATCTCATGGCTGAAACACGGCAATAGCTCCACACACATCCTTCTCTAGTCCATCCTAAACACTACCAATGGAACTATTTTCCTAATGTGCCACTTTGACGTACCATTTTTCTGCTTCTGACTCCCACATTTGCCTTACCTCTAAAATTTTTCAATCTTTTTAACTTTGGAATGCCTTCTCCACTCTTCTAATAAATAATGCAAGTAATCTTTTAATCCATTCTTTTTTCTTTTTTTTTTCTTGAGACAGAGTTTCACTCTCGTTGCCCAGGCTGAAGTGCAATGGCATAATCTCGGCTCACCGCAACCTCTGCCTCCTGGGTTCAAGCGATTCTCTTCCCTCAGCCTCTCGAGTAGCTAGGATTACATGCATGCGCCACCACACCTGGCTAATTTTGTATTTTTAGTAGGGACAGTGTTTCTCCATGTTGGTCAAGCTGGTCGCGAACTTCCAACCTCAGGTGATCTGCCTTCTTGGCCTCCCAAAGTGCGGGGATTATAGGTGTGAGCCACCACACCCATCCTATTAACACCTTCTTATGTAAAAAATACAGAAGGATGTAAAGTAAAAATGTCCTCTTTTCCCCATGCTCCCCGTCCAGTCCTACTGCCCCCCCATACTGCCACTTTTTCATATGCATATATGTGCATCTACAGAGTACATATACAGTATAATTCTGGTCTTTTCAACATCAGTTAGATAATTTTGAACAGATTATTCAGTAGTTTGCTTTTTTTACATAACAATATACTTTGGAGCTTCATCCATATCTGAACATAAAAAGTTATTTTGGCTGAGTGCGTTGGTTCACACCTGTAATCCCAGCACTTTGGGAGGCTGAAGCCGGCAGATACATGAGGTCGGGAGTTTGAGAACAGCCTGGCCAACATGGTGGGACCTTGTCTCTACTAAAAATACAAAAATTAGGTGGGTGTGGTGGCACATGCCTGTAATCCCAGCTACTCAGGAGGCTGAGGCAGGAGAATTGCTTGAACTCAGGAGGCGGAGGTTGCAGTGAGCTGAGATCGCACCATTGCACTCCAGCCTGGGTGACAGAGCAAGACTCTCTCTCTCAAAAAAAAAAAAAAAAAAAAAAAGTTACTTTATTCTTTCTATACTGAATTCCATGGTATGAATGTATCATAATTTAATTAACCATTTCCCTAATGATGGACATTTGGGTGGTTTTGAAAATTTTCTTTTTGCAAACAAGGCAATAATGGACATCTTTGGACATGTATCTTTCTGTACATGTACAAATTTGTCCAAAATAGAGTTAGACGTGGAATTGCTAGACCAAATGATGCTCACATTTTGATAGATGCTGCCAGATGCCCTCCAAAAAGAGTTGCCATTTACGCACCAGCCACCGGTGTATAAAAGCTCATTTCTCCACATCCTTGCTATCACTAGATATTATCAGTCTTTTAAAATGTGGACATCTTGTGGGTGAAAACTGATGGCTTGTTATTGCTCAGTTATGTTTCAGGTACTCATTATTATTTTTTGAAATGAATTGAGTTTATTTTTATCACATAGGTTGGCATTACTAAGGTGTTTGCTGAAGTTCTACCTTCTCACAAGGTTGCTAAAGTGAAGCAACTTCAAGAGGAGGGGAAACGGGTAGCAATGGTGGGAGATGGAATCAATGACTCCCCAGCTCTGGCAATGGCTAATGTGGGAATTGCCATTGGCACAGGCACAGATGTAGCCATTGAAGCAGCTGATGTGGTTTTGATAAGGGTAAGTGCCATGGCTTGACCTTTGAGGAGTATGAGACTGCCCTTCATGGTCAATGATAGTGTCATAAAGTATATTGAGCACAACAATTCTGTCTTAAGTTCCATGCTATCGGCCATTAAGAGTTTGAGAATACAGAGTGGGATTATGGGAAGTCATGCTAATTTACCCCCTGACTTTCTCAACCCTGCTAATAAGCAAATGAGAATTATAAGTTTCTAAAGTGAAGAAGATTTAAGAGGATTTGGAATAAAATGATCTTCAACAAATAGTTGCTGAGATTATTTTAAGTAGATTTAATCCTTGTACCAGCATACACCCCTAAAAGTGTTTTCAGAACCCTGAGGAAAATTTTTGAAAAACACCTTCGGAAGCTGAGTCCAAGTTTTAGCATTATCTGGGATTTGCAGTTAATTCACATATTACCCTAAGGTAGATGTAATCTTCAATATATACAATATCAAATGTAAAAGTTACTGGTTAAGTTAGAGTCTCTTACTAATATCACAAATATTTCTGTTCCCAGAATGATCTTCTGGATGTAGTGGCAAGTATTGACTTATCAAGAAAGACAGTCAAGAGGATTCGGATAAATTTTGTCTTTGCTCTAATTTATAATCTGGTTGGAATTCCCATAGCTGCTGGTATGTGACTCTTAACTAGTATTGCTTTTTCCACTAAAGTCATTAGAGACCTAACATATTGGAAGCCTGTCTTCTTACTATTAGTTTTGAGCTTAGTTTTTGTTTCTAGCCTACTGGTATGGTGAGAGGTAATGTTAAAATCAATCATTTTAATTTTCAGTAATGTTTCTTATAGCTTAAGAATATATAAGCATTTATTTTTTTTTTCCTCCAAGTTTTTTTTTTTTTTTTTTTTTTTGAGACAGAATCTCACTCTGCTGCCCAGGCTGGAGTGCAGTGGTACAAAATCTCGGCTCACTGCAACCTCCACCTCCTGGGTTCAAGCAGTTCTCCTGCCTCAGCCTCCTGAGTAACTGGGACTATAGGTGCCCGCCACAACACCCTACTAATTTTTGTATTTTTAGTATAGACAGGGTTTCACTATGTTGGCCAGGCTGGTCTCGAACTCCTGACCTCAGGTAATCCACCTGCCTCGGCCTCCCAAAGTGTTGGGATTACAGGTGTGAGCCACCGCTCCCAGCCTTCAACTTTGTATTTTGAAAAATTTCAAACTTCATGCCTGTAATCCCAGCACTTTGGGAGGCCGAGGTGGGTGGATCACCTGAGGTTGGGAGTTCGAGACCAGCCTGACCAACATGGAGAAACCCCGTTTCTACTAAAAATACAAAATTAGCCAGGGGTGGTGGCACATGTGTGTAATTTCAGCTACTCGGAAGGCTGAGGCAGTAGAATCGCTCGAACCCAGGAGGCGGAGGTTGTGGTGAGCCAAGATTGTGCCATTGCACTTCAGCCTGGGCAACAAGAGCGAAACTCTGTCTCAAAAAAAAAAAAAAAAAAAAAAAAAAACCTACGAAAACATTGAAAAAAAATGGTACAATGAAAATCTGTATGCCTTTCGCCTAAACTCACCAACTGATAGCATTTTGTCACATTGCTTCATCTCTTTCTCCATATATTTGCACAGAGATATGTATTTGTTTGCTTATTAATTAATTTTTTTCTAAACAGATTTACCTTTAATCTGACTACCCAAACACAAACACTGTTAGCAAGATTAATTCATGGAGCAAATGATTTTTAAAGAATTATACAAGTATATTTTCCTCTAGTCTTTTTTTTATTCTGCATCAGTTTTTGTCTTGTTACATAGTGGTGATTGTAGCACACAGAGAATTTTCTGCTCTTCACTTAATATTCTATTATAGTCAGGTGGTATTTTTTTAGGTTGAGAGACCAGATGAGAGAGAGAGAGTGAACAAAGGAATATAACTGAGAAAAAATAATTTAGTTATTTAATAAGCGTCTGAGAATCTCCTAAACTTAGGGACCTAGTAGGAGTTAGTAATGATGACATAAAAGAAATAATTATCGTTTTCTTCTTGTTCTCTCTGGTTTGAGGGCCAAGGAAAGACATGAAATGACATGAGAACAATTACAAAACTGTTTATCAGCAAGGACACACAAATACTGAGAGAACAAAGAGCAAAAGAACAGTCTAAGTCCTGTAAGATTAATTCATGGAGCAAGTAATTTTTAAATAATTATACAAGTAATACATGATCACCATAGAAAAAGTAGAAAAATATAGAGAAGCACATTAAAAGTTAAAAGTATAAGTCTATTTCATCCTCATCATATGAGCAAACATTCTTATGTCTGTCAAAACCAAGTGTGGGTGAGTTTGTAGAACATGAACTCCCATATGCTATTGGTTGGATTATGAATCACTAAAACCACTTTGGAGAACAACTGAGGAGTATCCACATAAAGTTGAAGATGTGCCCATGTTATGACCCAGTAATTTCACCCCTAGGTATGTACCCCACGGAAACTCTCAGACATGGGCACGTGGAGACATGTACAAGAATGTTGGCCGGGCGCGGTGGCTCAAGCCTGTAATCCCAGCACTTTGGGAGGCCGAGGCGGGTGGATCACGAGGTCAGGAGATCGAGACCATCCTGGCTAACATGGTGAAACCCCGTCTCTACTAAAAATACAAAAAACTAGCCGGGCGTGGTGGCGGGCGCCTGTAGTCCCAGCTACTCGGAGGCTGAGGCAGGAGAATGGCGTGAACCTGGGAGGCGGAGCTTGCAGTGAGCCGAGATCGCGCCACTGCACTCCAGCCTGGGTGACACAGCGCGAGACTCTGTCTCAAAAAAAAAAAAAAAAAAAAGAATGTTAACTGCAACACTCTATTAGTGAAAAAATGGCAACAACAAAAATCTCCACCACCAAGGGGATAAATGCTGAAGAAATATCAAATAAAGAAATGATTTGTGTATATGTTAGAAACACATTGATAATCTGTTTAGTATTATCTACTCTAACTAATCTGTACTTGTTTCTTAGGAGTTTTTATGCCCATTGGTTTGGTTTTGCAGCCCTGGATGGGATCTGCGGCAATGGCTGCTTCATCTGTTTCTGTAGTACTTTCTTCTCTCTTCCTTAAACTGTAAGTATGATAGCTTGCTCACATTTGTATTTTGTATTCCTTTTATCATCTAGTCATTCTTGGTAGGTTTTATTCTTGTATTGATCAATGATAAGCCCAAACCATTCTTAATGAGAATTATTATTAGCGGCCAGGCGTGGTGGCTCGCACCTGTAATCCCAGCACTTTGGGAGGCCGAGGTGGGCAGATCACCTGAGGTCAGTAATTTGAGACCAGCCTGGCCAATATGGTGAAACCCCGTCTGTACTAAAAATACAAAAATTAGCTGGGCGTGGTGTGGTGGTGGACGCCTGTAATCCCAGCTACTCAGGAGGCTGAGGCAGGAGAATCACTTGAACCTGAGAGGTGGAGGTGGAGATTGCAGTGAGCTGAGATTGTGCCACTGCACTCCAGCATAGGCAACAGAGCGAGATTCTGTCTCAAAAAATATATATATTATTATTAGGTAACAGTAATAATTAGCTATGTAATTGTTACCTCGTGTACTTTATGCATAGCAACCACAAGCACTGAGTGGGATAAAATATAGTACACTAACTCTGATAAGTAGGATTTCTGATGATGTGACTCCACACAGTTCATTTCAACTATTTTCCTACCAGTGATCACTTGTATACATTTCATACCAAAACCAAGTGTGGATGAGCAAATTTTTCTTTTGCGCATGTAGCAAGCGTCTCATTTACTTTTGGTTATTTCAAACTAATGTAATTTTGCATGTGTCCAGTTACAGGAAACCAACTTACGAGAATTATGAACTGCCTGCCCGGAGCCAGATAGGACAGAAGAGTCCTTCAGAAATCAGCGTTCATGTTGGAATAGATGATACTTCAAGGAATTCTCCTAAACTGGGTTTGCTGGACCGGATTGTTAATTATAGCAGAGCCTCTATAAACTCACTACTGTCTGATAAACGCTCCCTAAACAGCGTTGTTACCAGTGAACCTGACAAGCACTCACTCCTGGTGGGAGACTTCAGGGAAGATGATGACACTGCATTATAAAAGGCCATGGAGAGTGCTGCCAGTTTAACTTGTCATGCACTGACACAGCATTCATGATGTTACCTTCACTTTTCAAAATATTGTAGAAGGATTTTATGTTGGTCTCATGCTCTTATATTAGGGATTCTATTTGAGTTGCGTTTATCTATTGGCAAAAATATCTTTTTCAAGGTATCAGCTCTGAACCTAGCTTTATTTAAACTTGAATTTCCAGTATATTTTTGTTTTCACTAACAACAGATAAGGTAGAGCAGTGAGGTTTACAAGCCCTACAATTAGAGATTGCTGAACTGCTGCTAAAGTAATATATTTTTTTTATTTGACCAAAAAAAAAAAAAAATAGCCCAAGAAGAAGATAATGAAAAATTTGAAGGTTTGAGAGCATGAAGATATTCATGCTTTTGAATTCAAGATACTGAAGATACTCTCAAGCCTGTATCCCTGCCCCGTTGGGGAGCAATGACTTTCAAAGCACTGTGTATAAAACATCTAGTTTTAGAAGGGAAACAGGTAAAGCTGTTTAAAAATAGATGTGCCTTATTTATTGCAGGCTTTCTTTCCCCCATTCTCCCTGCGTCCTTGTCCTTGCAGTTGCTTTTTTAGATGCTCCAGTATGTCTTCTTTTGTTATTTTCTTTCGAGCTAACCAAGTTTAGGTGGTTTTTCATTGATTAAAAATAACTGACAACTGTTCTAATATTTTGCTCCTTTTTAAATGTTGTGGCTCAAAAGACCTTAAAGGTCTGTAGGGTTCCCTGCTTCCCATCTTTCCACTGTTGTAAAAAGTATATCAAATTATTCCTTCAAGTTTCCTAGCTCTGTGCTCAGTTTCAGTTCACTCCTGCCGAGTTGGGCTCTAAGTTGTTCTTCATGTAGTCTGTTGATCTCAGTCCGGAAACTTAACATTATGAGCCTCTTCTGCTCAAAAAATTTTCAAAGATTAACACTATTATACATATACAGGTCATATAGAATTACCTGGATTCACTAAATTTGTTTCTTGTTGTTGTTTTTGTTGAGACAGAGTCTCGTTCTGTAGCCCAGGCTGGAGTGCAGTGGCACCATCTTGGCTTACTGCAACCTCTGCCTACCGGATTCAAGGAATTATCCCTGCCTTGGCCTCCCAAGTAGCTGGAATTACAGGCGCCTACTACCACACCCGGCTAATTTTCGTATTTTTTAGTAGACGGGGTTTCGCCACGTTGGCTAGGCTGGTCTTAAACTCCTGACCTCAGGTGATCTGCCCACCTTGGCCTCCCAAAGTGCTGGGATTACAGGCGTGAGCCACCATGCCCAGCCTAAATTTGTATTTTTTGAATTGAGTATAATCACTTTGCTAGTATATATAATTTAATAGATTTTATTTATCTTTTAGTGTTTCAGATAACCTCTCAAACATACTTTAAAATAATGCTATTACACAAAGGTACATTTGCCAAAAATACAGTAAAATCATAATACAGAAACTAAAATTTCCCTAGGTTATGATGCTTTTTAGCTAAATATATACTTTTCTCCAGTTTAAAACATTTGAACTTGCCTAGTTGGTGTGGTTGACAAATTTAGGAGCTTGTTCCCATTGCCAAATGAATTTAGAAATTCCCTTGTGAGTGCCTGGTAGCTAATACACTGGTCAGAGATCTAGTACTTGTAAGACTATTTAAATTTCTTTGTTAGTTGCAAGATGAATTTCATATGCAGAATATGTCAATGAAGAGGACTCATAAGTAAATTCCTAACATTTTGTTCCCATTACCATAAGCAAAGCTGCTGCTAACCCAACATCTGGCACATAGGTTTTGTACTCCATAAATGTTGGTTCTTTTCTCCCCTTGAGGTCAGTAATAAATACAAAAAATCATTTTTCTAGAGCAGACTCTTAAAATCAGGTGGGGGTAGGGGATGGAGTTCTTCCTTTCCTACCCCTTTTCTCTTTTATCCTTTCATATATACACATTCAAAGTTTACAATCTTATTCCATGCTGTCTTTCAGATTTAGAAAAGATCTAATTTCTGTCTCAGCTGTCTAAAAGAGAGAACTGAAGCTTTTGATGAAGGTGCTATTAATCTAGAAAGACAAACCCATTTCACTGAAATATCAATGAGTTTGTATATCTAGGCCCTTTTTTTAGACCAATGCCTATGCCATCCTCCATGCTTTCAGTTTGAGTTTTATTATTTATTATTTTAATTCAAGTGACCCATCTTATAACTCAACTTGTTTCTTCTAGAAGACACAGCTGATAGGCAAATGTTGAAAAAAGAAGCATCCCTCCTTCTCCCTCCCACCCACCTCAAGCAGTTGAACACAGCCAGTTACTCTTCCATTATTATGTGTACCTTTGAGTCATCCTCTTGGTCTTGTATTCATATTGTGGGACAGTGGGAATAGCAGCTTATAGTATTGAAATAATCAAATAGATAATCTCAGCCCTTACAACAAGAATAGAAAACATGCTATTTAGAAAGGGTCCTGCTTTAAGTAATATGTAGCCACATTTAAATTCTCTACCATAAGTCTTTTTTGCAATCTTTGACTTTCATTAGCTTCAAAGAGAAGCTGTATTTACAGGAGAAAGAGCTGATTATGGAGGGAATAAAAAATATTGCTTTCAGTTAGTAGCTAACTTTAAGTCAGGAGTTACTAATGAGAAATTTTATAAATGTGTGCTTGTGTATATTCACATACATATATATATACACACACATATATATGCACATACACATACATATTACCATACTGAGGGGAAATGGATTTATATTTGAATTTGATATTTGAAGTTCTCTATTTGTATTTCATTTATCATTCTTCTGTGTTCACTCAGCAACCATGCCCTTAGTCTGAAGATAACAAGGATACTTTAATATCCAGTGCTGGTTCAGACTCACCTATGGGGCACCTTAAACTTAAATATCCAAAGATGCCTTTTGAATTTCAAAGATTAAAACACAACTAGAGTAGTAGCATTGTAGTCTCAAGATGTATGGTGTGTCATTTGTGAAAATAGCAATGTTATTTTTCCTAGTTTAGTATCAACATTTTAGAAGGTCAAATTTGATGTCTTGTGAACAAGTAATTTTATATTGTGCTTTACTTTTTAAAAAGTATTCTTTATTCATATGTATAGAATGCTTAAAATAGCACTGTAGACAAGATGTTTCCAAAACTTTAAGTGCACATATCTTTTGTGTATACAGCTTAAAATCAAAAATGTATGTTAAGAGAATTTTTTCTATTACTTATGGATCATGCTTTAAAATGATTTTTCTTGATATTTATTTTACTCCATTTTGTTTTTTTCTCTGGGTGAGGCATCTGGTTACTGGTTATTTTAAAAAGAATAAAGACATTCCTGGAATCACTCTTTTTGGGTTTTTGTTTGTTTTGTTTCTTTTCTACATTTTTAAGTATTATTTTACAAAATAGAAAAAATACAGATTCTTGCCAAATTATTACCTGTTTTTACACTAACTTTCTGCAGTCCCTCCATCTGGTATGAGTAACCAGATAGAGCACAAAGCACGAGTTCTTGTTCTTCAGTTAAAAGAGCTTCTTTCACAGTGTTGATAACAAATGCCTTTTGTAGCCAAAACCAGGCGTCTCAACCTTATGTTTTTAGTTAAAGAAATGTTTAGCTAAACGTTGTTAAACATTGATTGTTTGGTGCCCAAAACAGCAGTGGACGATGTTGTGCAATATCCATCTACTGTAGTTAAGATATTCAGTAGTTTGTTTTTCATAAGCATGTAATTGATCATATTTCTGCCAAGGATGTGCCTTCAACTTTATAATTATAGTGTTATAAAATTTTTTTGTCTGTCTCTTTTGTTAAATCATCCAACCCCCTCTATCAGCAGTTCTGAACTACCTTTGTTATGTTTTTAGATTTTTTTTCAACTGTTCATCTATGATGGGAGTGGATTATAGGCATCACTACACTTTTGGTAAGGATGGGAAGAATGAAATCTATTTTCCTTCGGACTCCGCTACACCTGCCATATCATTCAGTGAGGATGAGAAATAAAGGAAGGAATATTATTGTCCTCCTTTCCTTTGTAGCCTCTAATACATTCTTAATAGAATGTCTACTCCAAATGAGCTAAACAGAGAAAAGAGATTTTCTCACCATTGGGGAGCCCTATACAGAGTTTTTGAAGTTTGAAGTTCCCACCCAAGATACATTCCCATACCCAAACACTCCTCTTTGAGTTAAGGAAAGCATTGTAAACTTACTTGTGAGGAAAAACTAATTTTCATTTCCCCCAGAATCCTTGGGGTTACTCAGGGTGAGGAGATAAGATGGGAAATGGCAATATAAGAGTAAAATCCCCAAGGCATCCACTCAGCTTGCCAGCCTCTCTTTCTTATTGGTATCCTGACCTCAGAGAAGGATGTGCAATGATGGCTCCGTCCCAGGTGAGCCTTCAAAACCTTCCAGATCAACAAAACAAAACAAAAACCTTTCTGTTTGAGAATTCTTGCTAGGTTAAAGCATCAAAGTCCCTGCTCAAATTAAAAAGAAATAGAGCTGCCTCTTTCACAAATTTGACTAGGGCCAGCCAGCCCTACTCGTTTAACAGCTTCACCTTCCTAGGTGCGACCCCTGGTTGTACAAATGACATGAGATATAAAAGGCAAGGCTTTTGAAGATGAGGTTTAAGTGAAGTTGCTAGTATAAAGAGGGTCTTGTGCAGTTTAAGAAATTTGAAAACATCTGTACGGTCAGTCACCCTCTGGAAAGTTTGAAATCGATTGAGTAGTCTTTGGCATACTGTAACTATTGGCCTCAATGACCCCAAGCTTTTCATTGTCATCATCTTCTCTGCCCACTAAGGCCTGCCTGTAAACTGAAGTGCTGCCAATACTTCAAAATTATTTGCTTCACCTCACCCAATCAAAACTCCAATTTCTTTTTTAAAAAATCTTAATTGGGCCGGGCATGGTGGCTCATGCCTGTAATCCCAGCACTTTGGGAGGCTGAGGCAGGCGGATCATGAGGTCAGGAGATCGAGACCATCCTGGCTAACACGGTGAAACCCTGTCTCTACTAAAAATACAAAAAATTAGCCAGGCATGGTGGCGGGTGCCTGTAGTCCCAGCTACTTGGGAGGCTGAGGCAGGAGAATGGCGTGAACCTGGGAGGTGGAGCATGCAGTCAGCCGAGATCACACCACTGCACTCCAGCCTGGGCAACAGAGCAAGACTCTGTCTCAAAAAAAAAAAAAATCTTAATTGTGTGTATTATGGGATACAATTCAGTGTTTTGATACATGTATACATTGCATAATGATCAAATCAGGGCAGTTAGCATATCCATCACCTCATGCATTTATTATTTCTTTGTGGTGAAAGCATTCAAAAGTCTCTCTTCTAGCTATTTTGTAATATACAATTACCTTACTGTTAACCATAGTCACCCTACTGTGCAATAGAACACCAGAACTTATTCCTCCTTTCTAATTGTAACTTTGTACCTGTTGACCAACCTCTCTCCATCATCCCCTCTCTTCGCCCCTACCCAGCCTCTGGTAACCACTGTTTTACTCTCTGCTTCTATGAGATCAACTTTTTTTTAGATTCTGCAAATGAGTGAGATCATGTAGTATTTGTCTTCCTATGTCTGGCTTATTTCACTTAATGACATCCTCCAGGATTATCCGTCTTGTCTCAAATGACAGGATGTCATTCTTTTTATTGCTGAATAGTATTCCATTGTGTAGATATACCACATTTTCTTCAACCATTCATCTGTTATCGGGCATTTAGGTTGATTTCAAGTCTTGGCTGTTGTGAATAGTGCTGCAGTAAACATGGAAGTGCAGATATCTGTGATGTACTGATTTTGTTTCCTTTGGAAATACACCCACTAGTGGGGCTTCTGGATCATATGGTAGTCCTATTTTTAATTTTTTCAGGGACATCCGTACTGTTTTCTGTAGTGGCTGTATTATATTCCCACCAGCAATGCGTAAGCATTTCCCTTTTTTGCCACATCCTTACCACCACTTGTTTTTTTAATAATAGCCATTCTAAATTAACAATGAAGAGACAACCTACATAATGGGAGAAAGTATTTGCAAACTATACATCTAATAAGGGGTTAATATTCAGATTATATAAGGAATATATAAAGAAATTCAAAAAACCCTATTAAAAATGGGCAAAAGATGTTAACAGACATTTCTCAAAAAGAAAACATACAAATGGCCAACAGGTATATGAAAAAATGCTCAACATCACTAATCATCAGGAAAATACAAATCAAAATCACAATGAGATACCATCTCATTCCAGTTAGGATGACTATTATCAAAACTCCAATTTATTCATTGAAGTTAATAATCACCGAGTATAGGAGAAAAACTGAGATTAACTCAATACATCCTAAAGTGCCATTGACCTTTGGATCTTGCCAGAGGTATTTGCAATAATTTGAAAAGAGTGCTTTTGAACCCAAATGACTTCATGATTACTGACATGAAAAACATCAGGCCATATGGAAGAAGTTATTTGAAGGCAAGTATAACCCATTATCAGCAGCAAGTATAACCCATTATCAGCACTCCTACACTCTTCTTGCTTTTTACAGCCATTGCCTTCCACTTTTGAATCCACAGTTTCTTTAAAACCACCACATCCCCATGGATGGAAAGAGCGCTGATTTTGGAATCCATCACACCTATTTGCAAGATACCAACTCTGCTACTTACCAGCTGGGTAACTGACTATGTTAGTTTCTTATTGCTATTGTAACAAATTACAGCAAATGTAGTGTGTTAAAACCAACTTATTATCTTACAGTTTTGAAGGTTAAAAGTCTGAAATGGGCTGAGATGGGAGGATTGCTTGTGGCCAGGAGTTCAAGACCAGCCTGGAAAACATAGTGAGACTCTCTCTATAAAAATTTTTTAAAATTAGCTGCATGTGATAGTGCATACTGTATTCCTAGCAACTCAGGAGGCTGAGGTGGGAGAATCACTTGAGCCCAGAAGTTCAAGACTGCAGTAAACTATGATTGCACCACTACACCACTGCACTTCAGCCTGGGTGGCAGAGCAAGACACTATCTCTGAAAAAGAAAAGGAAAAAAATAAAGTATATTAGTCCATTGTTGCATTGCTATAAAGAACTGCCTGAGACTGGGTAATCTGTAAAGAAAAGAGGTTTAATTGACTCACAGTTCTGCAGGCTATACAGGAAGCATGACTGGGGAGGCCTCAGGAAACTTACAATCATGACGGAAGGCAAAGAGGAAGCAGGCACATCTTACACGGCATAAGCAGGTGAAAGAGAGTGAAAGGGGAGGTGCTACACACTTTTAAACAACCAGATCTCATGAGAACACACTATCATGAAAACAGCAAGGAGGAAGTCTGTCCCCATGATCCAATCACCTCCTCCAACATTGGAGATTACAATTCATACATGAGATTTGGGTGGGGACACAAATCCAAACCATATCATTCCACCCTTGCCCCCTCCCAAATCTCATGTTCTTCTCAGGTTGCAAAATACAATCATCCCTTCTCCACAGTCTCCCAAAATCTGAATTCATTTCAACATTAACTCAAAAGTCTACAGTCCAAAGTCTCATCTGAGACGAGTCAAGTACCTTCCACCTATGAGCCTGTAAAATCAAAACCAAGTTAGTTACTTCCAAGATACAGCGGGGGTACAGGCATTGGGTAAATACATCTGTTCCAAAAGGGAGAAATTGGCCAAAACAAAGAGGCTACAAGCCCCATGCAAATCCAAAACTCAGCAGGCCAGTCATTAAATCTTAAAGCTCCAAAATAATCTCCTTTGAGTCTATGTCTCACATCCAGGCAACACTGATGCAAGTGGGATCCCAAGGCCTTGGGCATCTCTGCCCCTGTGGCTCTTTAGGGAACAGTCCACAAAGCTGCTTTCACAGGCTGGCATTGAATGCCTGCAGCTTTTCAAGGTACACAGTGCAAGCTATCAGAGAATCTACTGGGGTCTGAGGATGGTGACCTTCTTCTCATGGTTCCACTAGGCAGTGCCCCAATGGGGACTTTATGTGGGGGCTGCAACCCCACATTTCCCGTTTGCACTGCCCTAGTAGAGGTTCTCCATGAGAGTTCCACCCCCGCAGCAGACTTCTGCCTGGACATCCAGGCATTTCCATACATCCTCTGAAATCTAGGCAGAGGCTGCCAAGCCTCAACTCTTTCCCACTATGCATCTGCAAGCCTAACACCACATAGAAGTGACCAAGGCTTGAGGCTTGTACCCTCTGAAGCAACAGCCTGAGCTGCACCTTGGCACCTTTTAGCTATGGCTGGAGCTAGAATGACCACAATGCAGGGTGCCATGTCCTGAGGCTGCACAGTGCAACGAGGTCCTGGGCCTGGCTCACAAGACCATTTTTCCCCTCCTAGGCATCCAGGTCTGTGAGGGGAGGGCCTGCTGCAAAGGTCTCTGAAATGTTTTCAAGGCATTTTCCCCATTGTCTTGGATATTGACATTCAGCTTCTCCTTACTTATGCAAATTTCTGCAGCTGGCTTGAATTCCTCCCCAGAAAATGGGTTTTTCTTTTCTACCACATGGTCAGGCTGCAAATTTTCCAAACTTTTATGCTCTGCTTTCTTTTTAAATATGTTCCAATTTCAGATTATCTCTTTGGTCATGCATATGACCATATGCTGTTAGAAGGAGCCAGGCCAAATTAATATGGTTTGGCTGTGTCCCCACCCAAATCTCATCTTGAATTATAATCCCGTCAAAATCCCCACATGTCATGGGAGGGACCAGGTGGGAGGTAACTGAATCATGGGGTGGTTCCCCCATGCTGTTCTCATGATAGTGAGTGAGTTCTCATGAGATCTGATGGTTTTATAAATGTTTGGCATTTTCTCTGCTGGCACTCATTCCTTTTCCTGCTGCCTTGTGAAGAGGTGCCTCCCATCATGATTGTAAGTTTCCTGAGGCCTCCCTAGCCATGTGAAACTGAATCAATTAAACCTCTTTTCTTTATAAATTACTCAGTCTCAGGTATTTATTCATAGCAGCATGAGGATGGACTAATACACGCATCTTGAACATTTTGCTGCTTAGAAATTTCTTCTGCCAGACACCCTAAATCATCGCTTTCAAGGTCAAAGTTCCACAGATTCCTAGAACGGGACACAATGTCACCAGTCTCTTTGCTAAAGCGTAGCAGAAGTGACCTTTGTTCCAGTTCCCAATAAGTTCCTCTTCTCTATCTGAGACCAACTCAGCCTGAACTTCATTGTCCATATCACTGTCAGCAGTTTGGTCACAACAATTTAACAAGTCTCTAGGAAGTTCCAAACTTTCCCTCATCATTCTGTCTTCTTCTGAGCCCTCCAAACTGTTCCAACCTCTGCCCATTACCCAGCTCCAAAGCCACTTCCACATTTTCAGGTATCTATAGCAAGGCCCCACTCCTGGGTACCAATTTTTTGTATTAGTCCATTCTCACATTGCTATAAAGAACTACCTGAGACTGGGTAATTTGTAAAGAAGAGAGGTTTAGGCCAGGTGCGGTGGCTCAAGCCTGTAATCCCAGCACTTTGGGAGGCCGAGGCGGGTGGATCACGAGGTCAGGAGATCGAGACCATCCTGGCTAACATGGTGAAACCCCGTCTCTACTAAAAATACAAAAAACTAGCCGGGCGTGGTGGCGGGCGCCTGTAGTCCCAGCTACTCGGAGGCTGAGGCAGGAGAATGGACTAAACCAAAAAGGCGGAGCTTGCAGTGAGCCGAGATTGCGCCACTGCACTCCAGCCTGGGTGACACAGCGCGAGACCCCGTCTCAAAAAAAAAAAAAAAAAAAAAAAGAAGAGAGGTTTAATTGACTCACGGTTCCACAGGCTGTACAGGAAGCATGGTTGGGGAAGCCTCAGGAAACTTACAATTATGGTGGAAGGTGAAGAGAAAGCAAGCATGTCTTACATGGTGGGAGCATGAGAAAGAGAGTAAAGAGGGAGGCGCTACACATTTTTAAACAACCACATCTCATTAGAACTCACTTTCACGAGAATGGCAAAGGGGAGGTCCATTCCTATGATCCAATCACCTCTCACCAGGTTCCTCCTCCAACACTGGGAATTACAATTTGGACGTGAGATTTGGGTGGGGACACAAATCCAAAGCATATCAGAAAGCAAAAGAGCCTTACTTCTGATATGGAGAAAATTTGAATATTTTAGTTGTCTGGATAAAAGATCAAACTAGCCACAACAACCCCTTAAGCCAAAGCCTAATCCACAGCAAGACCCTAACTCACTTCAGTTCCATAAAGGCTGAGAGAGGTAAGGAATCTGCAGAAAAAAAAATTGAAAGCTATCCAAGGTTGATTCATGAAGTTTGAGGAAATAAGTCATCTCTATAACATAAAAGTGCAAGGTGAGGCAGCAAGTGCTGATGAAGAAGCTGCAGTAAGTTATCCAGAAGATGATGAAAGTGAATACACTAAACAACAGGTTTTCAATGTACACAAAACGGCCTTCTATTGGAAGAAGATGCCATCTAGGACTTTCATAGCTAGAGAGGAGAAATCAATCCCTGGCTTTAAAGCTTTAAAGAGAGAGTCTTACTCAATTGTTGGGTGATAAAATGTAGCTGGTGACTTTAAACTGAAGCCAATGCTCGTTTACCATTCTGAAATCCTAGGGTTCTTAAGAATTATGCTAAATCTACTCTGTGCTCTATCAATAGAATTACAAAGCCTGGATGACAGCACATCTGTTTATAGCATGGTTTACTGAATATTTTAAGCCCACTGTTCAGAGCTGCTGCTCAGAAAAATAGATTCCTTTCAAAATATTATTGTTTCTTGACAATGCATGTAGCCACGTAAGAGCTCTGACAGAGAAGTACAAGGAGATTAATGGATTGGTGTGAGATGCAATATACAACAGAAAGTATTTGGTTCTACTAGCTTTCACACATGTAAACAACACCATAAAACAGTTCTATCACCCCAAAAAACTCCCTGATGTTATCCCTCTGTCACACCCTTCCTTTATATGTAACCTCTGGTAATCACTGGTCTGTTTTCTGGCCTTATAGTTTTATCATTTCAAGAATGTCCTATAAATAGAATTATACAGTGTGTGTAATGTTTTGAGGCTAACTTATTTAACTCAGCATAATGCTCTTTAAATTTGTTATGCCTATTTAATGCTCCATTAAATTTGTTATGCCTATTAATGGCTCTTTCCTTTTTACTGCTGAGTGTTAATTCATTGAATAGATTTCCACCATTTGTTTAGCCATTTGCTCATTGAAGGACATTTGGGTCGTTTCCAGTTTTTGGCAATTATGATTAGAACTCCTATAAACATTGGGGAACAGGTTTTTTTCTGAAGATAAGTTTTCATTTTTCTAGGGATGTGGTTCTTCACTGGGGACTATTTTGCCCCCACCAAGGGATGTTTGACAATATCTGGAGACTTGGGGTAGGGGAAGTGCTACTGGCATCTAGTGGATAGAGGCTAGAGATGCTGCTAAACATTCTACAATGCACGGGTCTGTGTATTAGTCTGTTCTTACAGTGCTATAAAGAAATATCTGAGTAATTTATCTGGTAATTTATCAAGGAAAGAGGTTTTAGTGTTTTTTTTTGTTTGTTTGTTTTGTTTTGTTTTTGTTTTTTTTTGAGACAGAGTCTCACTCTGTCAACCAGGCTGGAGCACAGTGGCATTGGCTCACTGCAAGCTCCACCTCCCAGGTTCATGCCATTCTCCTGCCTCAGCCTCCCGAGTAGCTGGGACTACAGGCACCCACCACCACGCCTGGCTAATGTTTTGTATTTTTAGTAGAGACAGGGTTTCACCGTGTTAGCCAGGATGGTCTCGATCTCCTGACCTCGTGATCCACCCGCCTCGGCCTCCCGAAGTGCTTGGATTACAATCCAAAGTGCTTGGATTACAGGCGTGAGCCACTGCGCCTGACGGAAAGAGGTTTAATTGACTCACAGTTCAGCAGGACTGGGGAGGCCTCAGGAAACTTACAATCGTGGTAGAAGGCGAAGGGGAAGCAGGTACATCTTACATGGCAGAAGGCAAAGGGGAAGCAAGACACCTTCTTCACAAGGTGAAGGAAAGTAGGTAGGAAGGAAAAGGACCACAGGAGGAACTACCTAGCACTTATAAAACCATCAGATCTTGTGAGAACTCACTATCATGAGAACAGCATAGGGGTGTGAACCCTGAAAATTTGAGACAGGTCTCAGTTAATTTAGAAAATTTATTTTGCCAAGGTTGAGGACGCACCTGTGACACAGCCTCAGGAAGTCCCGATGACATGTGCCCAAGGTGGTCAGGGAACAGCTTGGTTTTATACATTTAGGGAGAAAAGAGACATCAATCAATTTACGTAAGAAGTACATTGGTTCTGTCTGGAAAGGCGGGACAACTTGAAGCAAAGGCAGGAGGACTGGAAGAGGGGAGGGAGCTTCCAGGTGACAGGTAGGTGATACACAAATGGTTACATTCTTTTGAGTTTCTGATGAGCCTTTCCAAAGGAGGCAAATCAGAGATATACATCTATCTCAGTGAGCAGAGGAATGACTTCGAATAGAATGGGAGGCAGGTTTCCCCTAAGCATTTTCTAGCTTGAGTTTTCCTTAGTGATCCTGGGGGCCCAAGATATTTTTCTTTCACAGGGGAAACCGCCCCATGATTCAGTTACCTCCAGCTGGTCTCTCCCTTGCCACGCAGGGATTATAGGGACTATGGGGACTGCAATTCAAGATAAGATTTTGGGTGGGGACACAGCCAAACCTTATCAGTCTGCCTCCCACAACAATGAATTAGCTGGCCTGAGATGTCAGCGGTGCCAAGACTGAGAAACCCTAGGTAAATACCAAGGAGTACAATTGCTAGATCACATGGAAAGCATATGTTTATAAGAAACAGCCAAATTGTTTTTCAGGGTGGCTGTACCATTTTACATTTCCACCAGTGCTATAGAAGAGTTCTAGTTGCTTCACATCTTTACCAGCAGACTAAGACGTTTTAAATAGATGTGTAGCAGTATCTTATTTGTGCCACTTTTTAAGAGTAAGGAAACATTCCCAGAAGCCCAAGAATAATCTACCTGGTGTCTTATTGGTCAGAATCACATCACATACCTATTCCTAAACCAATCACGAGCAAGGAGAATGGAATTATTATTCACCATCTAGAGGACATGCTGTCTGGGTCTTCCTATCTACTTTCTTTATGCCTTCCCTTTATTTTCTCATGAAATAAAATAAAAAAGTACTACCTACAAGAAATCCCATACCTTGACCCTGTTCTTGAAAGACCACGCAGTGACACCTTCATTGTCAGTGGATTCAATAGGGGAGAAGTAAAGAAGAGGCCATTTCCCGCACCCATTTCTGTTTCCAGGAAGAGTTATTGCAGTACCATAAACAAATCAATCCTCAATCTGCCATTTTCCCTTCTTCTTCCTCCCTCCAGGTATTTCTCCAGTAGGGCAGACTGGGAAATTAGATGGCCTCATCTCAGACCCAGGAGAGGGCGGAGGGAGTTGTGTACTGATTTAAGAAAAGCATCTGACAAAAATAGAATTCCTTTTATTGTTTTAGGGAGATAAAAACAGTGCATACAAATAAATGTTTCTTCTTTGTGGCATCAGACTTCATTGGTTTGTAGGCTGTGCTTGGTTGGAAGAATGTGCAATTCTGAGAGTGTCCAGTTCAGCATTCTGGTATATTCACCTACAAAAAACAGCACTTACTAGCACTTCAAGTTATTTCATAAATTACTTACAAAATGAGCTAAAGTATGGCTTTCACTTTACCTTTCTTGGTAACTTAATTGGGAGAACTAAGCACAAATGGTTTCTGGAAGGAAATTCATAAAGAAGCCGTCTCTGAGTAGCGAAGAAGGAGAGGATATCTCACTGGTAAGCTTCTAAAGACCTTTTTATGAAGGAAAATCTGATAGGAAATAGTATTTCCAGAAAAATTAATGAAAAGACAGTTTTAGGAGTGGTATCACTTAGTGTGACTGTTTTTTTTTTTTTTTTTTTTTTTAATTTTTGTGGTTTTCTAAATTGTCTCAGCCAAAACAAGTAATTTTTTTTTTTAAGGCCCAGGCCTCAAAGCATATCCAGAGTGTTCAGAAAAGCTGGCAGTGCCATGAGCAAGAGAGATCCAGGATCCCAAAGTGAAGAAGGCAGTAGCCTAACCCACCAGCAGACAGTACATTGGATCAACAGAAGCCACAATGGAGCTTGGACGAACGGGGCTTGCCGTAACAGCTCTGCTCCTCACTGGCTGGGTGGCCTTGAGGCACTTAATCATTCCATGCCTCAATTTCTTCATCTAAAAACTGAGACAATGATAATATTTACCACATAGATTTGCTTGTTACCTGGGTAAATGCATATAAAGCACTTATTACAATGTCTGGCACATGATATATGTGCTATAATTTTCACTATTAACTATTATAATTATTAGAAAACAAGAGAGGATACATAGTATCAGCAAGAGTGTTAAAAAGCTAAAAGAGAGTCCCCCTCCAACCCCTAATGAGGACACTGCCACAAATCTCATGAATCCTGGTAGAGAATGTCTCCTTATCTACAAAAAAAAAAGACCTTGTCTGGGGGTAGCTCACCTCCTCTCCATTATGAAGTTATTGCAGAATATATGATTCCATCTTTATATCTTTCTTTGAACTACATCTTTACTAAAACCTTGTGGTTCTAGTGCTTAAAAGTGGGCCGGGCACAGTGGCTCACACCTGTTATCCCAGCACTTTGGGAGGCTGAGACGGGTGGATCATCTGAGGTTAGGAGTTCGAGACCAGCCTGGCCTACATGGTGAAACCCCATCTCTACAAAAAATACAAAAATTAGCTGGGCATGGTGGTGAGCGCCTATAATCCCAGCTACTTGGGAGGCTGAGGCAGGAGAATCACTTGAACCCGTGAGGCAGAGGTTGCAGTGAGCCGAGATGGCGCTGTTGCACTCCAGCCTGGGTAACAAGAGCAAAACTCTCAAAAACAAAAACAAAAACAAAACAAAGCAAACAAACAAAAAACCAGGCCGGGTGCAGTGGCTCACGCCTGTAATCTCAGCACTTTGGGAAGCCAAGACGAGCAGATCACCTGAGGTCAGGAGTTCAAGACCAGCCTGGTCAACATGGTAAAACTCTGTCTCTACTTAAAAATAAATAAATAATAGCTGGGTATGGTGGTCGGTACCTGTAATGCCAGCTACTTGGGAGGCTGAGGCAGGAGAATCACTTGAACCCGGGGAGGCAGGGGTTGCAGTGAGCCAAGATTGTGCCACTGCACTCCAGCCTGGGAGACAGAGTGAGACTTTGTCTAAAAAAAAAAAACAAAAAAATATGAGGAGCACTGGGCTATCAAAGGGAGGTGCATCCCCAAGTTTCTGGAGTGTGACATGCCTGGTAGAAGGCAATTTTGGTCCCTGATACACTAGAGATATGTGAAGGTTAAACTACCAAGACCTGGCTAGAAATTTCTCAGTTCTGCCAAGGGCTGGCCCCGAAACTGGGTTTTTGTGTGTTTCTTCTTCCCTCTGTCTAGTAGTTGTCTCAAATCAGTTGTTGATTGCATGGCAGTTTAAGGATTCAGTCTCCTCGCAAGCTTCCCTTGGGGATCATTTTAGGGGAAAAACAAATTCTGTACCCTAAACCAAACTAAATGCAGGACAAAATGGAAAATCTCTTCAGATAGGCAGCCAAGTTTGTGGTAGAATTAAAGGGTCAGAGGGGAAGGAAGTAGGGTGAGACAGCCTGGTCACAAGACTTGAACATAGCTGGAACCTAGAGGTAAAAGCAGTACGCTGGTTTCAGGAAGGAAAGAGAGGAAGACAGGCCTCTCTCTACCAGTCAACTGTGCAATTCTAGTCACATTTGCTGGAACTGCTCCCAAAACAGGGCCTGAACCAGCTGAGCAACCCCAAGAGCTTCCAGGGAGCAAGAAATGTGGAGCAATTTGTAATGCGCAGAAGGCGAAATCTCATTAGAAACCTGTTTCCTTTTGTAACACATGACAAGCAGGATTTTGACACTTGTGAAGAAGCTCCCCAGAGCCCGGAGAAAAAGATGAATTCTGAAAAGGAAGAGAATGCTTCTTGCTTTTGGCCACATGTCCTGAGAGGTGTCTGAAGAGATATGTGAACAATCATCTTGATTGCTGATTGGTATGTGAGAGCAACCATCATAAAGTTTTAAAGATTCCCAAAAGATGGTCCTTATTTTAGAAAAAATCTGACTACAGAAGGAGGAACAACAGGAACGTGTACCAAGTGTACTGTATTAGTCAGGGTTCCCTAGAGGGACAGAACTAATAGGATATATGAGATATATATATATATGTGTATATATATGTGTGTGTGTATATATATGTGTGTGTGTGTATATATATATATATGAGTTTATTAACTTACATGATCACAAGGTCTCACAATAGGCTGTCTGGAAGCTTGAGGAGGAAGAAGAGCCAGTCTTAGTCTCAAAACTGAAGAACCTGGAGTCCGATGTTTGAGGGCAGGAAGCATCAAACACAGGAGAAAGATGTAGGCTGGGACACTAGACCAGTCTCGCCTTTTCACATTTCTCTGCCTGCTTTGTATTCGCTGGCAGCTGATTAGATTGTGTCTACCAGATTAAGGGTGGGTCTGCCTTCCACAGCCCACTGATTCAAATGTTAATGTGCTTTGGCAGCACCCTCACAGACACACCCAGGATCGATACTTTGCCTCCTTCAATCCAATCAAGTTGACACTTAGTATTAACCATCACATGTACCAAGAGCTTCTCACAGGTATGTTGTTTTCCTTGACTCTTGATTTCATCCCAGCAATATACAGGGCATTATGGGAAGAAGTCCTTGGTTTCTCAGAATGGTACCAAGAAATAGATAGCATTGCTAGAGACTGAGGGATCAAGAAAAAATAATTTTTTCTTCAAAGTAACTTACTTCAGAAATTCCACCATAGACACTGGCATTACATAGAGGCAGACAAGCATTTATTTTAATATTGCCCAATAAGCCTCTGATCCCTGATGCTTATACCTTTCTGCCCATAGCCAGCAGCTTAAGCAGTTCTTAAGAGTTTGAGATTCCCACATACATCCCAAGATGGGTGTTGCCGTAACTACTGTGCAAAATCTGCTATGCAAGTTATTATAATGCTTTAAAAATGTAATTCCATGTTCAGTCTAATAAACTCTCTAAGACAGCATATACAAGTTTAGGGTTAATTTTCATTTTGACCACTGCAGTGGTTCTTGATTGGGTTTCACCACACTTCAGATGTGCCAGGAGCAGGCAGTTAGAAGGAGCAGGTAGAATTCTAGACAGAACTCTGGGCTCATATTACCCACCGTCTATGCAGTAGCCTTTGGGGAACAGGCATCAAGGTCTGTTTTGTACCACCTCTGCTGAGGTGCTAAGAGCACTGGATTTGAGGTCAGGAGGCTTGGATTTGAATTTCAGTCATACATACCCTCTTGGTAACTGGGTTCTTGTCAAGTGTCCGGGAAGAATCAGGTCACACGGACTTGAAGGATGGTGAATGTGAAGACTTTATTAAGCGGTGGAAGTGGCCCTCAGCAGAAGGGGAGCTGAAAGGGGGATAGTGCAGGAAGAAGGCCAGGCTTCAGGAAAGTCATTTGTCCACAGACGACAACTGCTAAAAGAGCATTATTTATAACACACATCTTCTGGGGCTCCAGAGGTCACGGGCAACTGCTAGACACTGTCACAAGCTGATACAGGATTTGTTCCTGCCAGCACTCGACCTGGCTCCTGCACCCACTCACCTGCATGCTCCCCCTCCCTCTAGGGGTTTGAGTTCAATTTGAGCAAAATGAGTCCCTGCTACCTACACCCTTGCAAGTATCTCAAGGGAGTCAGGGAACTCTCCTGTCCTCCAGTGTCACTACTTCTCTGGGCCTCCTTTTCTCTTCTGTAAAACTTCATGGAAAATCATGTGACAAGACTGAAAATTGTCAATGCTAAGCAATTCCGAAGTGCTTTTTCTGGGCACCAAGTTCCATTAGATCTCTTAGACTAGAGTATGTACCCTGGGTCACCTCCTCCCTCATTTCCTCCATTCCCACACTAATGCTCAAATAGTAGCACTGTCAAAAAACTGCCAAGGGTAGAAGCATCCATTCCTTCCACTTCCACAGAGAAAGCCTAGAATATTTTTTTTAAAATAAGCTATTTACACTTTATAGCAAGCTTTTTTTTGAGATAAAGTCTTGCTCTGTTGCCCAGGCTGGAGTGCAGTGGTACAATTTCAGCTCACTGCAACCTCCACCTCCCGGGTTCAAGCAGTTCTCCTGCCTCAGTCTCCCAGGTAGCTGGGATTACAGGCACCCACCACCATGCCAGGCTCTTTTTTTGTATTTTTAGTAGAAATGGGATTTTGCCATGTTGGCCAGGCTGGTCTTGAACTCCTGACCTCAGGTGATCCACCCACCTCTGCCTCCCAAAGTACTGGGATTACAGGCATGAGCCTCTGTGCCCGACCTATAACAAGCTTTTGACTGAGACTCTTAGAGTACCTTTTCACAGATGGTATAGGGCGTTATTTGAAGGAATGTCACACTCCTCATGAGAGTGAGTCATGAGTTCCATATGAGTCATGGCTTTTTTTTTTTAAAACTCTCACTATGACTCCATTCCACATTTTGAGCTTTCCACAGACCCTTATTCTCTGCCCCTATCTACAAGTTCAGCAATGCCTTTGAAGGATGCTGGCAAAAGCAATGGGGTCATCAGCCTTGGAAAGAAACTCAGAAGTTCTTGTGAAGTATGATAAACCTTGTAAGTGTGACAAGATTAGGTTTCTGATCTCAGAATTAAGTTTATCTCCTGCTGGAAAAGTGTTTACTTTGGCTGCTGATACATCTGTGCATTCTGTATTATGTAGGCTCCAGTGAAAGAGTGAGGTCAAAGACTGCTATTCCCTGATGGGCCAGCCCTCCTCTTCAGAAGCCAGTTGTGAAGGTTTCACTGTTGAGGGGAAAATTCAGCTTGAGAGTATATATGTGTGTGTGTCCCTCTGCTTAAGTTGTGGTGACCTTGGGAGGGTTGTGAACTGATTATTTTCTGTAGTGATACACAAGGTAAAGACTGACTTGATAACTGAGGTTTGGGGTTAGTTCTAACATCCTCAGCAATGATTTGGTGCAGGGGCAAACTGAGGAGGAGGCCATAGGAATTCTTAGAAATCAAGGCCAGGCCAGGCACGGTGGCTCATGCCTGCAATCCTAGCACTCTGGGAGGCCAAGGCAGGCAGATCACTTGAGGCCAGGAGTTCGAGACCAGCCTGGCCAACACAGTGAAAAACTGTCTCTACTAAAAATATTACTTTTAATGGCAAAAGCCACAATTACTTTTGCACCAACCTAATACAAAAATTAGCTGGGCATGGTGGTGCATGCCTGTAATCCCAGCTACTAGCTGAGGCATGAGACTTGCTTGAACCTGGGAAATGGAGGTTTCAGTGAACCAAGATCATGCCATGGCACTCCAGCCTGGGCAACAGAGTGAGACTCTGTCTAAAACAGAAAGGAAAAGAAAGAAAAGAAAAGAAAAGAAAACAAGAAAAAAGAAAAGAAAAAAGAAATTAAGGCCAAACTCTGATAGGTTATGCCAGTTGTTTGCAGAGTGTGGTCTCTGGAACCAGTAACATCAACATCACCTGGGAAATTGATGAAAATTCAAGTTCTTGGGCTGCTCTCCAGACACGTGAATCTACAACTGCTATGGTGGGGCCCAGCAATTCACAGTTTAACATGCCTTCCAGGTGATTCTGATTCATGCTATTGTTTGAGAACTACTGGGTTAAGAGCTTTAGTTCTCAACCCGGGCTGCATACCCAAGTTGTTTGTTTTAAAATAGAAATTCTGGGATGGGGCCCAGTATCCCCAGATAACTCTGATGTTCAGGCAGGATTGAGAACCACAAGCACATTCTCTCCTTAGGGGCAAGTTACTTGGGATTATGGGAAGTTTTTGTCACGAACGTTCCATCTCCTTGTTGGGATTGTAGGTTGGAGTTTTAGGATTATATGGCGTTTCCTGGCCCAGGGCCTGTCTCTGTGATGGAATTGAGGCCTAGCTAGAGAGTGATGGCTATGCTTCTTGTTAGAGAAATCAGGGTCTGTCTGACTATTGGTCCCCCATCTCTTTCCTCCCTTAACAATCTAGGCTGGGCGCAGTGGCTCACGCCTATAATCCCAGCACTTTGTGGGGCTAAGGTGGGCAGATCAAGAGGTCAGGAGACCAGCTTGGCCAACATGGTGAAACCCTGTCTCTACTATAAATACAAAAATCAGCCAGGCTACTGGTAGCATGCACCTGTAGTCCCAGCTACATGGGGGGCTGAGGCAGGAGAATCACTTGAACATGGGAGGCAAAGGCTGCAGTGAGCCGAGATCATGCCACTGCACTCCAGCCTGGGCAACAGAGTGAGACTCTATCTCAAAAAAAGAAGAAGGAGAAGGAGAAGGAGAAGGAGAAGGGGAGGAGGAGGAGGAGGAGGAAGAAGAAGAGGAGGAGGAGGAGGAGGAAGAAGAAGAAGAAGAAGAAGAAGAAGAAGAAGAAGAAGAAGAAGAAGAAGAAGAAGAAGAAGAAGAAGAAGAAGAAGAAAGAAATAATAGCACAAGAAGAAGAAGAAGAAGAAGAAGAAGAAGAAGAAGAAGAAGAAGAAGAAGAAGAAGAAGGAGAAAGGAGAAGAAGAAAAGCTCCCTCAAATCAGGCATATCCAAGTTCAAATCCTGGTTCTGCCTGACATTGTGTCTCCTTGGGGAAGTCAGATCACATGAAGCTCAGTCTTATCTGTAAAAGGCAATAAGAATCTCACAAGATTTTTGTAAGGATTAAATATAGTGAGATAAGTAATGTAAATGTCTAGCACATAGTCCTGCAGTTAATGTTACCATATTTATCTGTATTCAATATACTTTCTGCCAAATGTATATATACATTACTCAGTGTCTATAGCATACTCTTATTATGACAGGAGGCCAAGAGAAGGAGATATGAAATAACAGATCGGCTTAACTGCAAAGAAAAGTTTGTATTATCTCACCACTGCTCCAGAATTCAATATTTAAATGAATGAACTAAATTTTGCCTCTGAAAAACACTATTAAATCACTTTTAAAACAAGTAGGATAAAGAGTTGAGACCCCCCAACACACACACACACACACACACACACACACACACAAATTCACTGTGTAGTGGAGATGGTTTTACTGTCTTGTGCATCTTAAACATTGACAAATGTAAGTAGTCTCCACTCATTGGTCCTTCCTTCATCTCTGCCTGTCCTCTTAACATTTTGAGTGATAACAGGCATTGGTTCTGTTCTAAAATGGAGAAATGAAAGCAAAAGAAGCCCAAGGTCATAGACCACATGTCTAATGGAGTTGGGCATAATAGGGAGAAGATGAAAGAACTAAAATAACTAGAGATGCCTCGTTTGAAATAGAGAAAGTTTGGGGGCTAACATAACTATATCTTGGCAACCGTCATCTACCATTCACTATTTCTGCAAAACGTCTTCTTCCAGGCTTCTGTACAAGGAAGGCCAACTGCTTCTTCTAGATTTTTATTTATTTTTTATTTTTTATTAATTAATTAATTAATTATTGAGATAACGCTTCACTCTGTTGGCCAGGTTGTAGTGCAGCGATGCGATCTCAGCTCACTGCAATCTCTGCCTCCCAAGTTCAAGCAATTCTCCTGCCTCAGCCTCCCGAGTAGCTGGGATCGCAGGTGTGTGCGACCATGTCCAGCAACCATGTCGCCCAGGCTGGAGTGAAATGGCACGATCTCAGTTCACTGCAATCTCCGCCTCCTGGCTTCCAGTAATTCTCCTACCTCAGCCTCCCAAGTGGCTGGGATTACAGGCATGAGCCACTATGCCTGGCTAATTTTTGTATTTTTAGTACAGACAAGGTTTTGCCATGTTGGCCAGGTTGGTCTCAAACTCCTACCCTCAGATGACCCACCCACTTTGGCCTCCCAAAGTGTTGGGATTAGGCATGAGCCACTGTGAACGGCCTATTTCTTCTTATATGATCACCAGAGTTGTTGTCACTTCCCTAAACCTCACATTAATGCTGTTGGTTATGAAAGCCAGCCAAGCTGAAGTGAGATCCTTCTGATGGGCATATCAATACAGGGCAAATAAAGGATTTGCTCCAGATGACTCACTAAAGCTAAGACTGGAATCTAGTTTTCTTGACCATCTGCCAAACCAGAAAGTACATCTTAGATCAAAAGATGAGGGAGCCTCTTCTTGCTGTGTAGCAGGATGAGCCACAGACAAACTCCCTCAGACACTGGGTTAAAGAAGGAAGAGGCTTTATTCAGCCAGGAGCATCAGCAGACTTGTGTCTCAAGAACCAAGCTCCCCGAAGAAAGAGTTCCTGGTCCTTTTAAGGGCTTACAACTCTAAGGGGTCCATGTGAAAGGGTCATGAAAGATTGAGCAAGGATGGGGTACATGACTAGGTGAGAGTGGTAAGCAAGGCAAGCATTTCACCATACCATTGTCTGTGATCTATAGATAGCACAAGTGGTTAGGGTGGGGGTTAATCTTTAACCTACAGGCCTGGCCAGTGGCCCCGATCAGTCTGTGATTTTTCAGTTTTTACTTCCTCTTTTTCTTTGGAGACGGGGGAGAGTAGGAGAAATGGCCTCTCTCCTCAGCTGCAGCAACACAGACACTGACCAAGAAAATAAGAAAGGGGTTAGCATGTCTCCCCTTCTCCTTGGGTTCTGAAATAGGATCCTAACATTTCGGATTGGTGAAAGAAGGTCCTTGCAAAGCTTTTCAAATAGCAAGAATGATATGGGTCACATTATCAGAGACAATAGCTACTGGAGTTGGGAATTCAGCTTTCTTTGGGCTATACTTTTGTCCAGGTTTTTTAAAGCTTCAGCTTTGGATTTCAAAATATAAGTGGACAAAGTTAAGGGGGCAGGAAAGCAATCATAAATATATTTACTTATTTGAAAAACTTTTACATAGTTCTTACTTTGTGCTAGGTGCTGTTCTAAATATTTTACCTGTATTAACTCATTTAATCCTCATAACAATGTTTTTCAGTGGGTACAATTATTATCTCCATTTTACAGATGAAAATATTGAGGCTCTGAGAGGTGAAATGTTTACCCAAGGCTACAAAGTCAGTAAGTGGCAGAGCCCAGAGTTAAACCTTTGCAGTCTAGCTCCAGACCCCATACTTTCAGCCATAATACTGTGCTGCTTCTTGAGGCTACAAGCAGAATTCTAAAACCACAGATTCAGAGTTGGAAAGGCAATTAATGGAGTTTTAGTCCAACCTTCCAATCACTAGAGGAATCCTTTCTATGCCCTCCCTCCCCTGCTTGAAAATTTTCAGTGTCAGGAGCTTGGTATCTCAAAAGTAGATCATTCCAATATGGATTGTCTCTGATTGTTAAGAAGTTTAACTTAACAATAAACTGGGGAAGCTGGGGAAGAAAGTATTCTTAGCTCGTGTTTGCTGAACTTGTATTACATTCAAATCATTCAATTTGGTATATACAAAGAAATGGATATACCCTATACCTTACAGACTCTTTAAATAAATAAACATTCATATAATGGCTACTATACATGGCAGACTGTGCTACGTGCTATAATGTGAATACAGTCATGCATCACTTAACAATGAGGATATGTTCTGAAAATGCATTATTATGTGATTTTGCCCTTGTGTGAACATTATGAGTGTACTTACACAAACCTAGATGGTATAGCCTGCCATACACCTAGCCTACATACCATAGTCTTGCTCCTAGGCTACAAACCTTTACAGCAGGTGACTGTACTGGATACTGTAGACAATTGGAACACAATGGTCAGTGTTTGTGTATCTAAACATATCCTAAATATAGAAAATATACAGTAAAAATATAGTATAGAAGACAAAAAATGGTACACCTGCATAGGGCACTTACCATGAATGGAGCCTGCAGGACTGGAAGTTGATCTGGCTGAGTCAGTGAGTGGTGAGTGAACATGAAGGCCTGGGACATTACTGTACATTACTGTAGACTTTATACACACTGTACATTTAGGCTTTGCTAAATTTATTTTTAAAATTTTATTTATTCAATAATAAATGAGGCTGGGTGTGGTAGCTTGTTCCTGGACCAAACCAAGGGTTGAGCTGCTTATTCTCGTGGCCTAAGGAGATGCAGATGAGGGAAAGGAGGGAGTTTTTATCTCTGTAACCGGTTACAGAAAAGGCCTAGAAAATATCTCCAGATCAACTCAAAATTACAGAGTTTTCCAGCGCTTATATACCTTCTAAGCTGTATGTCTACATGTAAGTGTGCATTTATCTAAAGAAATAAGTGATTAACTTCTTTTAATTTATAACTAAGGTCTGAGTCCTGAAGATCTTCCTCTGGAACCTCAGTAAATTTATTCAGTCTAAATGGGTCCAGGTGCTGGAGTGATTACCCTTATTTTGTCTCCAGCTAAATCATGGAGATTTGGGGAGTTCCTTCAGACCCCCAGTAAACTTGTTTGTGGAGGTCTGGGGAGTTTCTTCAGACCCCCAATAAAACTTGTTTAATCCTAAACAGGTTCTGTTAAGAATTCCTTCATTATTTTGTCATGCTTCAAGGCCCAGGAGGGCCTAGGCAAAACTCTTGGTGGACTTTTGTTACATCCCAGCCTTTGTATAAGAGCACTGGCTCTTTCAGCTTTTAATATTTAACTTAACCACTCAGTCAGTGCTGAAACAGTTGTTAAGGAGGCCTATGTTAGTGAGACCTGGCCTGCCACACACTCACACTTGTAATTCCAGCATTTAGGGAGGCTGAAGCATGAGGATCACTAGAGGTCAGGAGTTCGAGACCAGCCTAGACAACATAGTGAGACCCTGTCTCTACAAAAAAATGTTTTTAAATATCTGGGTGCCTGTAGTCGAGGCCACTCGGGAAGCTGAGGTGGGAGGATTGCTTGAGCCCAGGAGTTTGAGGTTACTGTGAGCTGATCATGCCATTGCACTCCAGCATGGGCAACAGAGTAAGTCTCTTTTAAATGATCATAATAATAATTATAAATTAACCTTAGCTTATTGTAACTTTTTTACTTTATAAACGTTTAAATATTTTTCACTTTTGACCCTTTTTTACTAACGCTTAGCTTAAAACACAAACACCTTGTACAGCGATAAAAAATATTTGATATTTTCTTTCCTCTTCTTCTTCTTCTTCTTTTTTTTTTTTTTTTTTTTTTTTGGAAAAACACTCTCACTGTGTCACCCAGGCTGGAGTGCAATGGCGTGATCTCGGCTCACTGCAACCTCTGCCTCCTGGATTCAAGTGATTCTCCTTCCTCAGCCTCCCAAGTAACTGGGACTACAGGCACCCACCACCATGCCCAGCTAATTTTTGTAATTTTAGTAGAGATAGGGTTTCACTATGTTGGCCAGACTAAGGTCTTGAACTCCTGACCTTGTGATCTGCCTGCCTCGGCCTCCCAAAGTTCTGGAATTACAGGTGTGAGCCACTGCGCCCAGCAATATTTTCTTTCTATATATCTTTATTCTATAAGCTTCTTTCTATTTTAAAATATTTTATTTTATTTTTACTTTTTTTTTTTTTTTGAGACGGAGTCTCGCTCTGTCACCCAGGCTGGAGTGCAGTGGCCGGATCTCAGCTCACTGCAAGCTCCGCCTCCCGGGTTCACGCCATTCTCCTGCCTCAGCCTCCCGAGTAGCTGGGACTACAGGCGCCTGCCACCTCGCCCGGCTATGTTTTTGTATTTTTAGTAGAGACGGGGTTTCACTGTGTTAGCCAGGATGGTCTCGTTTCACTGTGTTAGCCAGGATGGTCTCGATCTCCTGACCTCGTGATCCGCCCGTCTCGGCCTCCCAAAGTGCTGGGATTACAGGCTTGAGCCACCGCGCCCGGCCTATTTTTACTTTTTAAACTTTTTTGTTAAAAACAAAGACACAAGGCCGAGGCAGGTGGATCACTTGAGGTCAGGAGTTCAAGACCAGCCTGACCAATATGGTGAAACCCTGTCTCTACTTAAAAAAAAGTACAAAAATTAGCCAGGCGTGGTGGTGGGCACCTGGAATCCCAGCCACTCAGGAGGCTGAGGCAGGAGAATTACTTGAACCAGGGAGGCAGAGGTTGCAATGAGCCAAGATCAGGTCACTGCACTCCAGCCTGGGTGACAGAGTAAGACTGTCTAATAAAAAAAAAAAAAAAAAAAAAAGACACACACACATTAGGCTAGGCCTACACAGGGTCAGGATCATCAATATCACTGTCTTCTGCCTTCACATCTTGTCCCACTGGAAGGTCTTCGGGGGCAAAATAACATGCATGGAGCTGTCACCTACTTTGATAAAAATGCCTTCTTCTGCAATACCTACTGTAATACTGCCTGTGGCTGTGTTACAGTTAACTTTTTTATATATAAGTAGAAGGAGTACACTTTAAAATAATGACGGAAAGGACAGTACAGTAAATACATGAACCAGTAACATAGTTGTCTATCATCATTATCAACTAATATGTACCGTGTAAGATGGTATGTGCAAACCTACTGGCAGCACAGTAGGTTTGTTTACTTCAGCATCACCACAAACACGTGAGTAATGCATTGTGCAATTGTGTCTGGAATTGGTTCCTTCTGGTGGGTTCTGGGTCTTGATGACTTCAAGAATGAAGCCGCCGACCCTCACGGTGAGTGTTACAGTTCTTAATGTTCGGATGTGTCTGGAGTTTCTTCCTCCCGTGGGTTCGTGGTCTTGCTGACTTCAGGAATGAAGCCACAGACCTTTACAGTGAGTGTTACAGCTCCTAAAGGTAGTGCAGACCCAAAGAGTGAGCAGCAGCAAGATTTATTGTGATGAGCAAAAGAACAAAGCTTCCACAGCATGCAAGGGGACCCGAGCAGGTTGCCACTGCTGGCTGGGATAGCCAGCTTTTATTCTCTTATTTGGCCCTGACCACATCCTGCTGATTGGTCCATTTTACAGAGCACTGATTGGTGCATTTACAATCCTTTAGCTAAACACAGAATGCTGATTGGTGCAACTTTACAGAGTGCTGATTGGTGCGTTTACAGTCATTTAGCTAGACACAGAGTGTTGATTGGTGCATTTGCAATACTTTAGCTAGACACAAAAGTTCTCTAAGTCCCCATCCGACTGAGAAGCTCAGCTGGCTTCACCTCTCGCCATGATGTTATGATAGCTATGACATCTCTAAGTGATAGGAATTTTTCAGCTTCATTATTATCCTATGGGACCACCATAATATATGTGGTCTGTTGTTGACTGAAATGGTGTTATGCAGTGCATGACTGTACAAAGTTGAACTGCAGGAGTACAGAAGAAAGTGAAACTAATTCCAAGAAAGGTGGTTTAGGTAAAGTATCCTAAAGACAGTAACAGCTGTACCTTGAAGCTTGGATAAGATTTCAATAAGCACAGCTGAAGCAGAAAGATAGAAATGAAACATCAGATAAGCACAGAGGTATTCTCTTTCTATGGCCACCCTTTGGCTAGCTGAAGAAAGCCAGCATGATGCTCCGAGTCCGTCTTTCTCTTGTCCCCTTAGCTGGTTTGCTTTTCATATAAAGGTTGAGAGTATCGGTTCTGCATTTGGATCCCAGTTTGGCCACGCATTAAGGGCCACATTATAACTTTTGTAGAATGTGGGCCCACTTTTACCTTTGTGGGCCCCTTCCTTCTTTAAAAACAAAAACAAAACCAAACTGGCCAGGCACAGTGGCTCACGCCTGTAATCCCAGCACTTTGGGAGACCGAGGCATGTGGATCACCTGAGGTGGGAATTTGAGACTGGCCTGACCAACATGCTGAAACCCCATCTCCACTAAAAATACAAAAATTAACTGGGCGTGGTGGTGCATACCTGTAACCCCAGCTACTTGGGAGGCTGAGGTAGAAGAATTGCTTGAACCTGGGAGGCAGAGGTTGCAGTGAGCCGAGATTGCAGTGAGCCGAGATCACGCCATTGTACTCCAGCCTGGGAGACAGAGCAAGATACTGTCTTAATTAAAAAAAAAAAAAAAAAGAAGAAGAAGAAGGCAAGGCGCAGTGGCTCACGCCTGCTATCCCAGCATTTTGGGAGGCTGAGGCAGGCAGATTTGACTTGAGATCAGGAGTTCAAGACTAGCCTGACCAACATGGTGAAACCCTGTCTCTACTAAAAATACAAAAATTAGCCAGGCATGGTGGCACACACCTGTAATCCCAGCTACTCGGGAGACTGAGGCATGAGAATCGCCTGAGCCCAGAAGGTGGTTGCAGTGAGCCCATATCACGCCACTGCACTCCAGCCTGGGAGACAGAGTTAGACTCCTCAAAAAAAGAAAAGAATGAAAAGGGGGAAGGGTAGTTTGTATTTCTGTGGGATTGGTGGTGATATCTCCTTTATCATTTTTTATTGCATCTATTTGATTCTTCTCTCTTTTCCTCTTTATTAGTCTTGCTAGTGGTCTATCAATTTTGTTGATCTTTTCAAAAAACCAGCTCCTGGATTCATTGATTTTTTGAAGGGTTTTTTTTTGTGTCATGAAGCTGAACCTGCCGACTGGTATTCCTATTGTCTATGAATTGGATAAGAACTTGAAGTTCATCAAGCCCATGCAGTTCCTGGGGCATGAAGAGACTGTGTAAAGCCATGGAAACGGTGGCTGTCCAGCACAAGGCCAAGAAGTGAAGGCCAGTGGGCAGATTACTATCCCAAGGAGCACCCTCCCTGCCTATCACATTCTTCTGCACCACCTCCCTCCTGCACATGTCACACTGACCACATCTGTAGGCATCTTAAGTTGTGACTGTAGATGGGGACCAGTGGCTCCCATTTTCATTTTAGGCATTTTGTCTCCCGCACCCATGCTCTTCATACAATCTAGTGAGAATAGCACTTCTAGTGTATGGGTTCTCAGGCCAAGCTGAGGAAAAGCTCTCCTTGCCCAAGAGAGTTCAAAGGTAATGACTTAGGGTTTTGCCAGTGCTTTATTCACTACGGACTTGTGGGGAGGATCCATGCTAAGCCATGACCAGTGAGGAGAAACAAGAGAGCCTGTCTATCCCCAGGAGCCAGTCCTGTGCTTTTCTGTAGTCAAGCCACTGTCTGGGAGCTCCAGTCATCCCAGTAGAAGATAAATGTAACCTGCAAGGAGATGTGAAAAACAACTGTTTCCTCCCTGACCCCAGAGGAGCTGGCTTTAGGAGGCTGAGATCAATCCTGAATTTAGTTTGTGTGTTACATTTACAAAAAAAAAAAAAAAAAAAAAAAGTATATATAAATAATACAAAACAGAAATCCTTCTGGGGTTTCTTGTGGCCATTGAAATAGTCCCACATGTGATCATCAGAAAATAAGCCATTCTGGCCAGGCGTGGCGGCTCATGCATGTAATCCCAGTACTTTAGGAGGCTGAAGTGGGTGGATCACCTGAGGTCAAGTGTTCGAGACCAGCCTGGCCAACATGGTAAAACTCTGTCACTACTAAAAATACAAAAATTAGCCAGGTGCGGTGGCGGGCGCCTGTAGTCCCAGCTACTTGGGAGGCTGAAGCAGGAGAATCACTTGTACCCAGGAGGGGGAGGTTGCAGTGAGCCAAGATCACACCACTGCATTCCAGCCTGGGTGACAGAGTGAGACTCTGTGTCAAGAAAAAAAAAAAAGGCCGGGCACGGTGGTTCATGCCTGTAATCCCAGCACTTTGGGAGGCCGAGATGGGCGGATCACGAGGTCAGGAGATCGAGACCATCCTGGCTAACACGATGAAACCCCGTCTCTACTAAAAAATACAAAATTAGTCAAGGCTGTGGCTGGAGCGCCAGGCCCCAGCCACACGGGAGGCTGAGGCAGGAGAATGGCGCGGAACCCGGGAGGCGGAGCTTGCAGTGAGTGGGAGATCGCGCCACCAAGACTCCAGGCCTGGGAGACAGAGCGGACTCTGGTCTCAAAAAAAAAAAAAGGAACCAGAAAATAAGCCATTCTCACACCAATATGGGATAAGGTCCTTGACCTTTAAGGGGTAGGAGTGCCTCCTGCTGTGGGTTTTAGAACCCCTACACCACATTGTTTTGTGGCAGTAAGATGCCTCTTGATCACGTCCAAGTGTGTCTTTCACAGACTTATTTTTTTTTTCCAACAATTCAGTGTAATTCAACAAATATTTATTTACATATATATACACACATACACAACAGATATATATATATACACATATGTGTGCGTGACGAATACATATATATCACACACATAAATTGATATATGTACATGTGTGTTTATATATGACAGACTTATTTTTAAACCACGCTCTAGTTGCTTGGCCCTGCTATATGGGCCCAGTGTTCATTTGTGCACAACTGTACTAAATCCTTTTTCCAGATCGGTATAATAAAGAAGTGACGTGCAATTAAAAAAATAAAAATAAAAGAATAGCTATTCCATAGGCGGAGCAGTCCCAAGGATTGCTGGTTGGGTGTTAAAATTCTCTTGTGGTTGTTTGGCTACTTTTATGGTTATTTCTTGGTTATATGCTAAACAAAGAGTGGATTATTATTCATGAGTTTTCCAGGAAAGGGGTGGGCAATTCCCAGAACTGAGGGTTCCTCCCCTTTTTAGACCATGTAGCATAACTTGCTGACATTGCCATGGCATTTCTAAACTGTCATGGCGCTGGTGGGAGTGCCTTTTAGCATGATAATACATTATAATTAGCATATAATGAGCACTGAGGACCATCAGAGGTGGTCTTCATCGCCATCTTGGTTTTGGTGAGATTTGGCCAGCTTGTTTACTGCATGCTGTTTTATCAGCAGGGTCTTTGTGACCTGTATCTTGTGCTGACCTCCTATCTTATCCTGTGACTAAGAGTGCCTTAACCTCCTGGGAATGCAGGCCAGTAGGTCTCAGTCTTATTTTACCCAGTCCCTATTCAAGATGAAATTGCTCTGGTTCTAACATCTCTGACAGGCTCAGCATTCTTCTGCTTTGATTTATTAGGTATAGTCTTGTTTCAAGATCTTGATGACCTTTGGAATTCCCTCCCAGGTCTGGGATTCTCTAACTACTTTTTAAGGCTCTATTAACAAATAAAGTTCAGTCGGCTGTATCAGTAGATGATCCCAGGATGGATTAAGCCATAGGGCAAGAAAATTTTGACCTCTATTAGGAAAGGTGCAAATGAATGGCAGTCAGTCTAGGCAGTTCTTAGTGGAAATTTCAGGATTCATCTTTCTCAAGCTGGGTTTTCTAACCTCATCCATAGAAGCCAAGGGCAATGGTAGCCTATGTCAGAATACTGCCTGAGTCCCACATCCACTCCTCACTTTTCCACCTCAAGGCAGCTGAGTTGGGCACAGTGGCTCATGCCTGTAATCCTTGCACTTTGGGAGGCTGAAGCAGGAGGATCACTTGAGGCCAGGAGTTCAAGACCAGCTATGGTAACACAGGGAGACAGCTTCTCTACAAAAAATTTTAAAAATTAGCTGGGTGCAGGGGGACACACCCACAGTCCCAGCTACTTGAGAGGCTGAGGCAAGAGGATGGTTTAAGCCCAGGAGTTCAGGGCTGCAGTGAGTCATGATCATTGGCACTGCACCAGCCTGGGTGACAGAATGAACCTCTGTCTCAAAAAAATGAAAGAAAAAGAAAAAATGAAAGAAAAGAAAAGCAGCTGGCCTACCTTCTGGTATGGGAAAGACTGGTATGGGAAAGCCCCATCTGCTTCAAAGACTCCCTAGTGATTGGAACTACATAAGCCACAATTTTCTAGACCGGCTTCTTACACAACCTTTTTATTTATGGTCAAATCTTTTTGGTCTTGGTGAATTACAGCTCCCCTCTCCAATCCCTACCCCAACCTCCCTTACTTTCAATCCTACCCAACAACAGTTTCTGTTTCATAAGTAAAACTATGCCTCAGTGAACTGCACAGTAACTTTCAGTTGTCCTATTGGGTTTTGCTAAAAAGGCCCAGGAATTTGGACATGGTTCTAGCCCCCCCAGCAGGGTTGAGGATCTCTGCATCCCTCTCAGCAACACAGAACAGTTTTCCCCCTGCCCCTCCCCAGTTGGCTTCATGGTCCCTCAGTTCAGTTCTGCTTTTCTCTAGGAGCACAGAAAATTCCAGCTGATGGGTAACATTCCAGGAGATGTGTGGACTGACCAGAAGCCTGGTGGCTCAGTGCTCAACTAAAAGCTTTTGGCCTGGTTAACTGGGCTGGATGATTGGCCATCAGTTGAATTCCAGGTTACAAATGAGGAAACTGAGGCTGAGACAAGTATATAACTTGAACACATCTGATAAGTAACAGAGCTGGGATTTAAAGCCAAGTTTGGCTGACTTCAAAGCTGAGCCCTGGCCGAGCGCGGTGGCTCATGCCTGTAATCCCAGCACTTTGAGGGGCCAAGATGTGCGGATCACTTGAGGTCAGGAGTTTGAGAATAGCCTGACCAACATTGTGAAACCCTGTCTCTACTAAAAATACAAAAATTAGCCGGGTGTTGTGGAGGCGCCTGTAATCCCAGCTACTTGGGAGGCTGAGGCATGAGAATCACTTGAACCTGAGAGGCAGAGGTTGCAGTGAGTGGAGATTGCACCACTGCACTCCAACCTGGCTGACAGAGCGAGACCCTTCTCAAAACAAAACACAACACAAAACAAAAGAACAACAAAGCTGAACCCTACTTTAGGTCAGGTCAGCCCAAGGACTTCCCACCTCTTTTCCTTACTTTCCAGGAGTGATGAGTACTCCCCACTGGATTTTCAGATGAGTTTCAGAAAACACAAAGGCTCCAAATTTCTTAGGGTCTAGGCAATATGGAATGTGCAGTTCCTCCTGCTGAGAGATGCAATGGGAAAAACTTGCATTAGGCCCGTGCAAACTGCTAAATGTTACGTCCCTTTGTGGTCCAGTCTTGGCACAGGGTTAACACAGAAATGCAACTTCCCATAGTCTTTTCTTAAAGAACATTTTCTGTAGATTTTCTTAAAGGGGCAGTGCAGTAATTTACACAGCATGTCAAACAGTAAAGTTTGATAAAATTCCTCTTCTCTTATCCATGCCCTTAAAGTCTCCACAGCCACAAGTTCAAATCTGTCTCTTCCCTCCCATCCCCACCACCCATTCTCATACCCTTTCTTTCTTCACTCCATGCTGCTCACTCCACTTCTTCCTTTTCAGAACACCTAAAAACCTGGGCTCTTTGCCTTCAGGCTTCCAGGACACATAAAACCTCCCAGGATGTCTAATCTGGTCTCTTGCTCTGGCTGTTTTTCTCCTGTAGGGAGAACTCCCTTCCCTGAATTTTGGTGAATAATAGTCTCCTTCTTGTTACACCTATATAACCTAGAAATGATTACTAAGTTATGCACATCCTGAAAAATTGATGTTTTCAATGAACATGATGTCTTTTTTTTTCTTTTTTCTTTTTAGACAGAATTTCACTCTGACCCCCAGACTGGAGTGCAATGGCGCGACTGGCTCACTGCAAGCTCTGCCTCCTGGGTTCAAGTGATTCTCCTGCTTCAGCCTCTCAAATAGCTGGTATTGCAGGCACCTGCCACCATGCCAAGGAAATTTTTGTATTTTTAGTAGAGACGTAGTTTTACCATGTTGGCCAGGCTGGTCTCGAACTCCTGACCTCAAGCGATCCACCTGCCTCAGCTTCCCAAAGTGCTGGCATTACAGGCATGAGCCACTATGCCCAGCCTGATGTCTTGATCATTTCAGAACAAACTTAAAACACCTAGGCTTATACTTTCATGGTCTTCTTGTATTTGGGATAGTTTAGGAGCCTCAATTCCTGCTTACCAAGAATCGGCATTTATTGAGCACCTACAAAATGCTGAGCCTTGTGCTAGGCAATTTCACCAATGTTATCTCATTTAGTGCTTCCAAAACTGAGGTTTTAAGGGGTTAAATCACTCATGCAATGACACAGAGCAAGGATTCAAATATGATTTTGAAGCCTCATTTTTTCCCACTCTATCAAATTACCTTTTTATAGGTGAAGTGAGGTACAAACAATAATAGTAATAGATACTTTGTGCCTAAAATATCTAAAGATGCTTCCTAGCTCTACTTTTTGTAATTATTAAACATGTTATTTTTGCCACTGAATTAAAAACACAATTTGGTGGTAGCTAAGTCTTGTGTTCTGTATCAGACATAAACTGAAAAGCTGGTAATAGTTTTTATCATAAATGTTTGACTAATCCACAAATATACTGTCTTTTTAATACAAAAAAAAGTCCTGAAGTATTTCATTTTGGAAGAAGTTTTCTAAGCCTTTTGGTCAACATTGATTTGCTGAAAATAGTATTAGAATCAATATTAAATATACAAAATCATGTGTCAAGGATATTGTTAAGGGAGACCTATACTTTGCTTCATTTTATTGTGTGTGTGTGTGTGTGTGTGTGTGTGTGTTTGAGATGGAGTCTCGCTCTGTAACCCAGGCTGGTTGCAGTGGCATGATTTCAGCTCACTGCAACCTCTGCCTCCTGGGTTCAAGCAATTCTCCTGCCTCAGCCTCCCAAGTAGCTAGGATTACAGGTGCCCACCACCACGCCCAGCTAATTTTTCTATTTTTTAGTAGAGACAGGGTTTCACCATGTTGGCCAGGCTGGTTTTGAACTCTTGACCTCGGGTGATCTGCCTGTCTTGGCCTCCCAAATTGCTGGGATTACAGACATGAGCCACCGTGCCTGGCCTCATTTTATGGTTTTATCCTAAAGGAATCTGTGTATCAAGACTGGTTTGTAGAATAACCATTCATCTGGCAAAATAACATAATTTCTAGTGGATTTTTATTGCCTTTTCTCTGTTGTGGACTAGAGCTTACTTGAGCAACTTAGTGGAAGGTAAGAGCATCTTAAAATCAGGAAACTTGCTTTATTCTCATGGCTTTTCTTTCAACAAGTCACTTCACCTCCCATGAAAGTTCATGGCACATAGTGAGTGTTTGATATTTTCATGATTCTATACTTAAAGCCAGTTTATCATTTGTGCAAAAAATGTAATCTTCTAAATTTATTGTGCCTGTACACACTTCCTTGGTTGATACCTCTATTTCCTTGTCCCTCTTTTGTGTTCTGGTCAAACTCAACTATACCCTTACTTTAAAAATTAGAAGTAAGAGAGAATTTTGCTGACTTTATATATACCGAAACCTATAGCCAATAACATAATTAGTGAAAAACCTATAGATATCATCCTATTAACCAGAAGATATCCTCTATCACCACTAAGGTTTTATATATTATTATATTAATTTTTAATAATATTGGAGGTCGTGACCAATATTATAAAACCAATAAAAAAGAAAGGCGTAGATAATTTAAGAATTTGAAAAAGATAAAACTTCCATTACTTGAAGATAGTGTAACAAAGGAAGCCTAATGGAATGAACACTCAAATTCTGAAAACCAATGAAAGAGTTCAGAAAGCTTGATTAACAAGAAAAACAAAAATTCAAACCTTCTGATACCCTTGCAGTACCAAGCTTGAAAAAAAATTGAAATAAGATATCCCTCAAAATAGCAACAGGATCTAAAAGGCTTCAGGAAACAACCTAATGCAGAAAGCATGGGATTTTACAGAGCGTATTTTAGTGCTCTTTAAATATATCATATCCATGTTTAGGGTGATTTGACATAGTCAATCTGTGTACCAATCCACGGCACATTAATTTGCAAATTCAATGCAATTCCAAACAAAATTCCAACTGGACTTTGAGGAAAAGTTGGTAGATTTACTTACATTTATATTGAAAATTTTTTCTTTTCTTTTCTTTTTTTTTTTTTTTTTCCAGATAGTTTCTTATTCTGTTGTTCAGGCTGGAGTGCAATGGTACAATAACAGCTTACTGCAGCCTTGAGCTTCTGGGCTCAGGTGATCCACCCCCCTCAGCCTCCAGAATAGCTAGGAGTACAGGCATGTGCCACCATGCCTGGTTAATTTTTAAATATTTTGTATAGACGAAATCTCCCTTTAAATTTTTTGTATAGATGAAGACCAGCCCAGACTGGTCTTGAACTCTTGGGCTTAAGCAATCTTCCTACCTCAGCCTCCCAAAGTGCTGGGATTACAGGAATGAGCCACCATGCTTGGCTGGAAAATTTTTCATGAATAGTTAATCATGATGAAAACCAACTTGAGAAAGAAAAGCAAAGAGAAAGAATTCACCCTATTAGATTTTAAGCTGTACTTTAATGGCATAGTAATAAAATGACATGGTACCCTTGTAGGAACTGATAAGGAAAAAAAGGAACAGAAAGAAAGCTCAGCAAGATATCCACATAGAAGCCTCCACTGATCATCCTCACCACAGAAACACCAAATTTAACCACTATCTACATGAAAAAAGCATCTTTATAAGAACCAAAAATCAGGTGAGTGATCAGAGTAGCTGATTTTAACTTCATATCACTCAAAGAGGCACTAAAGAGGGTAGGAAACATAGTCTTGAATTGCTGACACCACCCCTTTTTCATCCCCAGGAAGCAGCCACAGAGCGCAAAGAAGCTATGCCCTTAGGGGTGGGTGAGTGCACTGACTGTGAGACTTTGTACTGGAACTCAGTGCTGCCCTGTCACAGTGGAAAGTAATACTAGGCAGAACTCGCCCAATACCCACAGAGCGAGCATTTAGACCAGCTCTATCCAGAGGGGAATTGTCCGTCCCAGTGATCAGAACTCAAGTTCTGGCAAGCCTTGCTATAGAGGGTCATAAGGTCAAGAGTTCAAGACCAGCCTGACAAATACGGTGAAACTCTGTCTCTACTGAAAATACAAAAATTAGCTGGGTGGGGTGGCACGTGCCTGTAGTCCCAGCTACTCGGGAGGCTGAGGTAGGAGAATTGCTTGAACACAGGGGTCGGAGGTTGCAGTGAGCTGAGATCATGCCACTGCACTCTAGCATGGGCGACAGAGTGAGACTCCATCTCAAACAAAAACAGAAACAAAAAACAGGCTGAGCGTGGTGGCTCACTCCTGTAATGCCAGCACTTTGGGAGGCCGAGGCAGGTGGATCACAAGGTCAGGAGTTCAAGACCAACCTGGCCAACATGGTGAAATTCCCTCTCTACTAAAAATACAAAAATTAGCCGAGCATGATGGTGCGTGCCTGTGGTCCCAGCTACTCAGGAGACTGAGGCAGGAGAATCACTTGAACCTAGGAGGTGGAGGTTGCAGTGAGCCAAGATCGTACCATTGCACTCCAGCCTGGGTAATAGAGTGAGACTCTGTCTCAAAAAACAAAAAGCAAAACTAAAAGAAAAACAAACAAAATAAAATACAAAAATTAGTCAGGCTTGGTGGTGCATGCCTATACTCCCAGCTACTCAGGAGGCTGAGGTGGGAGGATCACTTGAGACTGGGAAGTGGAGGTTAGAGTGAGCCGAGATTGCGCTGGCACTACACTCCAGCCTGATGCGAGACAGCAAGACTCCGTCTCAAAAAAATAGATAAATAAATAAATAAAATAGCAAACATGTATAGGAAAAGGTGACCAACATCATTGATTATCAGAGAAATGCAAATTGAAACTACATTGAGATATTATCTCACCCCAGTTAAAATGCTTTTTTTTTTTTTTTTGAGACTGAGTCTTGCCCTAATGCCCAGGCCGGAGTGCAGGGGCATGATCTTGGCTCACTGCAACCTCTACCTCCTGGGTACAAGCGATTCTCACGCCTCAGCCTCCTGAGTAGCTGGGATTACAGGAGTCTGCCACCATGCCTGGCTAATTTTTGTATTTTTTTTTAATTTTATTTATTTATTTATTTTTTTGAGACGGAGTCTCGCTCTGTCACCCAGGCTGGAGTGCAGTGGCCGGATCTCAGCTCACTGCAAGCTTCACCTCCTGGGTTTACACCATTCTCCTGCCTCAGCCTCCCGAGTAGCTGGGACTACAGGCGCCCACCACCACGCCCAGCTAGTTTTTTGTATTTTTTAGTAGAGATGGGGTTTCACCGTGTTAGCCAGGATGGTGTCGATCTCCTGACCTCATGATCCGCCCGTCTCGGCCTCCCAAAGTGCTGGGATTACAGGCTTGAGCCACTGTGCCCAGCCCAATTTTTGTATTTTTAATAGAGATGGGGTTTCACCATGTTGGCCAGGCTGGTCTCGAACCGTGACCTTAAGTGATCCGCCCTCCTCGACCTCCCAAAGTGCTGGGATTACGGGCGTGAACCACCGCACCCATCCCAAAATGGCTTTTATCCAAAAGACAGGCAATAACAAATGCTGACGAGGATGTGGAGAAAAGGGAACCCTCATACACTGTTGGTGGGAATGTAAATTAGTAGAATCACTAAGGAGAACAGTTTGGATGTTCCTCAAATACTAAAAACGGAGCTACCATATGATCCTGCAATCCCACTGCTGGGTATATACTCAAAAGAAAGGAAATCAGTATATTAAAGAGATATCTGCAGTCTCATGTTTGTAGCAGCACTATTCTCAATAGCCAAGATTTGGAAGCAACGTAAGTCTTCATCAACAGATTAATGGAAAAAGAAAATGTGGTATATATGCACAATGATCTTTTTCAGTCATAAAAAAGAATGAGATCCTGTCATTGTAACAACATGGATGGAATTGGTGGTCATTATATTAAGTGAAATAAGCCAGGCACAGAAACACAAACATTACATGTTCTCACTTATCTGTGGGATCTAAAAATAAAAACTATTGAACCCATAGAGATAGAGAGTAGAATGGTGGTTACTAGAGGCTGGGAAATGTGGTGGGGAGGTGATGGGGAGGTGGGGATGGTTAATGGGTACAAAAAAATACAATAAATAAGACCTACTATTTCATAGCAGAACAAGGTGACTATAGTCAATAATAACTTAATCATACTTTTTTTTTTTTTTTGAGACAGAGTCTCGCTCTGTCGCCCAGGCTGGAGTGCAATGGCTTTATCTCGGCTCACTGCAACATCCGCCTCCTGGGTTCAAAAGATTCTCCTGCCTCAGCCTCCCAAGTAGCTGGGATTACAGGCGCCCACCATCAAACCCTGCTAATTTTTGTATTTTTGTAGAGGCAGGGTTTCACCATGTTGGCCAGGCTGGTCTTGAACTCCTAACCTCAGGTGATCCGCCTGCCTCGGCCTCCCAAAGTGCTGGGATTACAGGTGTGAACCACTGTGCCCGGCCAATCATACATTTAAAAATAACTAAAAGTGTATAATTGGATTGTTTGTAACACAAAGAATAAATGCTTGAGATGATGGATATACCCCATTTACCCTAATGTAATTATTATACATTATATGCCTGTATCAAAATATTTCATGTATCCCATACAAATATACATTTATGTGCCCCCCCAAATTAAAAAAATACATTCAAGTATATATGATAATTTGATATATCATAAAGATATGCCTCAAAGCGTTGGAACAGCAATAGATTATTTTAGTTTGTAGTGAGCTAATTCACTAATGGGAAAATACAGCTGGATCCTTACCTTATACTACTATATGGAAAAATTGAATTTAGGAAAATTAGACATAAGTGGGAAAAGCAAAGCCAAGTGTACAGTATCCATGTAATCTAAGGAGGCAAAATATTTTAAACAGGAGTTCAAAAGAAAAACCTTAAAACCAAAAAAATGATGGCTTTTTACCTTACCATGATTAAAATTTTCTGGTCAACAAAGGACATCATTGACAATATTAAATGATAGATGACAGAAGATATTTAAAACATTAAAACCAACAAGGGATCAATATCAGAATGTGCATGAATGCCTACAAATCATTTTTTTAAAACCCCAAAATCCAATAGAAAAATAAAGAAAAGATACAAATAAGCAGAGTGGGTGTTGTGGCTCATGCCTTTAATCCTAGCACTTTGGGAGAATGAGGCAGGTGGATCACTTGAGGTCAGGAGTTCGAGACCAGCCTTGCCAACATAATGAAACCCTGTCTCTACTAAAGACTCAAAAATTAGCCAGGCATGGCGGTGCACACCTGTAATCTTAGCTACTTGGGAGGCTGAGGCAGGAGAATTGCTTGAACCCGGGAGATGGAAGTTGTAGTGAGCCAAGATGGCACCACTGTACTCCAGCCTGGGCAACAGAGTGAGATTCCGTCTCAATAAATAAATAAATAAATAAATAAGCAGGTCACTGAAAGAAAAGTCCAAGTGGCTATCAAATATATGGAAAGATTCTTAAAATCACAAACATTCAGATATCACATCAGGACCTCACCAGCCAAACTGTCTTGTCTCAAGTTGTATTAAATTGTCTCCGTGTCCCCCCATCCCTCTGCCTGCAATGTTTCTTCTGATATCTCCCCTTTCCCTTCCTCCTCTTCCTGCTTCCCATTCTTCCCTTGGTTCAGCATAGGCAAAATGGTTAACCCTCCCTCCTTCTCCACTTTCTTGGATCACCAGCTTCATGTCATCATGTCATGTTTCCTTCTCTTTTCTTTTGTATGTGTTTGTTCTCTCTCTCTCTCTCCCTCTCTCTCTCATTTTAGTTTCTCTCAAGCTTCCAAAATGGTGCTTACTGCTTCAAGGAAAGAATGAAGGAAGGAAAAGGGAGGGAAAGAGGGGAAGGGAAGGCAAAGGAGAAACATCTGTGATAAAAAGCAGCCTGACAGTCCAGCTGTTTGGAAACTCATAACACATTCTCTAGTTATATGTCAGAAGAGGAGGATCAAAAAGAAAAAGGGGAAGGAGAAGAAAAGAAATGAGATAAATAGTGATTGTCACTATTTATAAGAAGTGATTGTCCATAAAAGATAATGAGATATCACTTTAATACCACCAGTATCACAAAAAGTATTAAAGTGGATAATACCAAGTTACCGATGTTGTAAGCAGATGGGCCATCTGGTGCACTACACTTGAGAGTCTTAATATTACAGACTTCAGGAAGTGGCTTACATTACTTATAAAAGATTTTCAAGGTCATGTTTTGTGACTGTATTCAGTGTAATACTGCCCTGATTATAAATGTACCTATCCCAGAAATTCGCATTTCTTAGGGTGTACTTTGTTAAAGCAAATTAAAATGGAGACCAGGCCCGAAAAATCCTTGAGAAGACAAAACCAGTTAAGCCTCATATGTGACCTAAGTCTTGCTTAAATTGCAAACACAAGTGAAACTTAAGTTGGGTCATTGCTGATAAATGCTTATGCTAGACTAAAATAAAACTTAACATCAGCCAATCATAAGCAGCCAACTAACATATTATTATGTGACTAGGAACTTTCCAACAAGGTATCTTAAAAAAGGCAATTCTGTAATTGCAAACAAATCAAATAATTTATTTATTTTGCTGCTGCATTTTCCCAATACATTTTGTCATCAGAACACCAAACCTTTTTCAGTTTAATGTTCCTCAACTCATGAATTGCTTCCTGCTCAAATAAACTCTTTAACATTTTATCGTGCCTCAGATTTTTATTTTACAACATATACATATATATTGCCAGTTTCTGTAGTGGATATTTGTCCTGTGATTCCAAGAATTACAAACAGTGCTAGCAAGTATATTATATATCTTTGTGTGCATATGAAAATATATACAAAGGAAAGAAGCCCAGTCAACTCTACTGTTTCTCTCTTTCCTCTGTGGCCACCAGTGCTCTTAATACAAGCGCTAGAAGATCCACACAAAGACGGTGTACTGGTGTTGGCCTACAGTTAAGAGAAAAAAAGAGAAGAAACTTTTAGTGAGCTTCACAGTGTACTATGCACAAGCTGGGCACTTTAAGTTGTCTTTTTTTGAATCATCACAATGTTATAAGGGAGTAGGTATTATTATTATCCCATTATATGGATAAGGAAACAGGTTCCGAGAGTTTAAATAATTTGTGAAAGGACACTGAATTGGAGCTCAGGTCTGTCTGAGCTGGAGATTCTTTTCACTACATCACCACAAGTGACTGTGGGAATAGGTTGAACCCAGGAGGCAAGGCTGGAGAAACCTTGAGCAGCACACATTGGCAAGTAGATTGACAGATTTAAGTTGATTGTAGCTGTATATTTTTAGGTTTACTGTGAATGTAATATACTGATAATAGGTATAGTTGTCTGATGTATATAAATGCAAATTGTGGTGAAATGAGTGGCTTTAAATCAAGGACTCCTATATTTATTCACATTAAGGTAGAGGTGGCCTGTAAACCTTGATTTTTTTTTGCTCCTATCATGGATGATTATCTTTTAACTAGACTGAGATTCATAGACCCTCCACTCCACAGGCCTCTCCAGTGGTGAAGAGAGAGCTGTTTTACTGTGCAGAGGTGAGAGGAGGGTTTGGAAACTTGTTAATTCTCCTAAATTAAATTAGGTATGCAATTGCCTTCTCTGTGTCCATGTGGTGACAATTTTGGCTGTAGTAGTCCTTGCTAATACACATAGAGTGCTTTGGAGATGAATTTATTTTGGAAGTTAACTTTAGGCAAAGCTCTTTAGTTTCCTTGAAAAAGTTATGAAATATTTGTTAGGAGACAGAAATGTAAACTAAACAACTTTCTCTTTTCTTTGTGGCAAAGTCAAAATGGAAAGGCCATTTCTTCAAACATGAGCATCATACATGCAAAGAGTTTTTTTTCTTAGAGTAACTCTAAGGCCTGGGACTAACAAGATGGGTTTAAAGAGTCTCCTGCCTCTTCAACAGCTCTGGCTCATTTTAATTGAGCTTTCTCTGCTGCCTTTGGCAGAGACATATGAGTTCAGTAAATGCACACAGTGTCAATTGGACATCATGTGTTCTGCATTCGGAAGAAGATTGCCAACTTGACAGATGCGGTTAGTGACATCTCTGGATATGCTACTCACCTCAATCTGACACAGAACCAAATTCAGATCCTTGTTCCCCATAGCTTCGCTAATTTGTTTGCTCTGGTGGACTTGCAACTGGAGTGGAATTCCATTTGGAAGATTGGTGAGGGAGGATTTTGGGGACTTGAAAACCTGGCCCTTTTGAATTTAGTAGAAAATAAGATTCAAAGTGTGAACAACTTCTTTGAGGGCCTGTCCAACTTGGAAACCCTGCTCCTGAGAGCCACAATGAAATTACCCATATTTGCAATACTGCTTTTGTCCCTGTTATCAAATTGAAACATGTAAACCTATCTCGAAACATTATTACCAACTTTTCCAATATTCTTGAAGCAGTCCAGCATCTTCCATGCCTGGAATACCTTGATCTTACTAGTAACAGCATCATTTCCTTGAACAACAACTCCAGGTTATTACTCTCTCTGACCCATCTGAGCCTGCAGGGGAACAAGCTAATGGAGTTAAATTTCTCTACTCTGTCATTGCCTAATCTGACTACTCTGGATGTTTCTCAGGATAGCTATCAACTCATCCAGAATGTGTATCTGGAAACTCCGTCCCAACTTAGGAGTTTCAATCTGAGTGGAACATTGGTAAAATTAGAGATGCTTCCAGCCAAACACCTGCAAAATCTAAGGGAAATGGATCTCAGTAACAGGAAGCTTAGAGGGGGTCACTTAAACTTGAACACAGTGTGTAACCTCCTCAGAAACTTACCCACATTAGAAGCTTTGGTTTTTTTGAAAAAATGCCGCTGATACAAGTGGAATAAAGCACCTTGACAACTGCACCAGGCTTTTGTCCCTTGACCTGAGTCAAAGCAGTGGTCTGGTTCACCTCAATGACAGTGAGAGTGATGCTGTGCCCAGTCACACATCATAATTTTCTTATGATATTTCTCAAAAGAATAATAACAATAATATAGCTTTACATATGTGTAGTTTATTACTGTTTTCTTTTTCTTTCTTTTTTTTTGAGACGGAGTCTCACTCCAGCCCAGGCTGGAGTGCAGTGGCGCAGTCTCGGCTCACTGCAACCTCTGCACCCTGGGTTCAAGCGATTCTCCTGCCTCAGCCTCCTGAGTAGCTGGGATTACAGGCGCCTGCCACTGCGACTGGCTAATTTTTGTATTTTTAGTAGAGACGGGGCTTCACCATCTTGGCCAGGCTGGTCTTGAACTCCTGACCTCGTGATCCACTTGCCTCAGCCTCCCATAGTGCTGAGAATCCAGGCATGAGCCACCGCACCTGGCCTATTACTGTTCAAAGCACTTTCATATCTACAATTTCATTTGATTCCTCTATGATGGATAACCCATTAAATTAAAGCACTCTGGTCATTCTACCAATAAATATGAAGTTAGTTCAATACTATATTGCTTTTTCTTAAAGGACACTTAAAAATCCAAGAATAGCATATAGGTACAGGGAAACTGAATAAAAAATAGGCATCAGATACAAAAGTTACAAGATAGAAAAAAATTTAGTGAGGATATATTTCTAATCATGAAAATATACAACATTTGTAGACTCGGATATTCATAATTAGGTAGATTTAATTATTGCTTCTAAAATAATGTTCATTGTAATTGTCAAGGTAAAAAAAAAACACAGGCTCTGGAAGTTACATATGTGTTCATTTAAAACAGTAAGCAGGGAGACGGAGCAAGATGGCTGAAGAGAAGCCTCTTTTCATCTTCCCCAGAGAAACAGCAAATTAAACAGCTATCTATACACACACACAAAATCACCTTCATAAAAAGCAAAAATCAAGTGAGCAATCACAGTGCCTGATTTTAACTTCATATCAGTGAAAGAAACACTGAAGAGGGTAGGAAAGACAGTCGTGAATTGCTGGTGCCACTCCTTCCTTATCTTCAGAGAGCAGTCACGTGGTGCAGAGAGTGAATTTGTGCAGTTGCGGGAGGGGAGAAAGAGTTCAGTGATTGTGGGACTTTGCATTTGAACCCAGTGCTGCCTGTCACAGCAAAAAGTAACACTGGGCAGAACTCAGCTGATACTCACAAAAGGATCATTTAGATCATTGCTACCCACTGGGAAATTGTCCATCCCAGTGGTTGGAACTTGAGTTCTGTGGCAAGCCTTGCCACAGACAGCTAAAGTGCTCTGAGGCACTGATATGGTTTAGCTGTGTTCCCACTCAAATCTCACCTGAATCATAGCTCCCATAATTCTCACGTGTTGTGGGAGAGACCCAGTGGGAGATCATTGAATCATGGGGTCCGTTTCCCCCATGAACACTGTTCTCATGGTAGTAAGTCTCACAATATCTGATGATTTTATAAGAGGAAACCCCTTTTGCTTGATTCTCATTTTCTCTTTGCCTGACACTATGTAGGACATACCTTTGCCTTCCACCATGATTGTGAGGCCTCCCCAGCCATGTGAAACTGTGAGTCCATTAATCCTCTTTTTCTTTATAAATTACAGAGTCTCAGGTATGTCTTTATCAGCAGTGTGAAACAGACTAATACACTACATTGGTACCTGTAGAGAGGGGCACTGTTGTAAAGATACCCAAAAATGTGGAAGTGACTTTGGAACTGGGTAAAAGGCAGAGTCTGGAATAGTTTGGAGGGCTCAGAAAAATACATGAAAATATGGAAAAGTTTGGAACTTCCTAGAGACTTATTGAATAGTTTTTACCACAATGCTGATAATGATATGGACAATGAAATCCAGGTTGAGGTGGTCTCAGATGGAGATGAGGAACTTGTTGGGAACTGGAGAAAAGGTGGCTCTTGCTATGTTTTAGCAAAGAGACTGGTGGCATTTTGCCCCTGCCCTAGAGATTTGGAACTTTGAACTTGAGGGAGATGATTTAGGGTAACCAGCAGAAGAAATTTCTTTTTTTTTTTTTTTTGAGACGGAGTCTCACTCTGTCGCCCAGGCTGGAGTGCAGTGGCCGGATCTCAGCTCACTGCAAGCTCCGCCTCCCGGGTTTACGCCATTCTCCTGCCTCAGCCTCCCGAGTAGCTGGGACTACAGGCACCCGCCACCGCGCCCAGCTAGTTTTTTGTATTTTTTAGTAGAGACGGGGTTTCACTGCGTTAGCCAGGATGGTCTCGATCTCCTGACCTCGTGATCCGCCCGTCTCGGCCTCCCAAAGTGCTGGGATTACAGGCTTGAGCCACCGCGCCCGGCCCCAGCAGAAGAAATTTCTAAGCAGCAAAGCATTCAAGAGGTGACTTGGGTGCGGTTAAAAATATTTCGTTTTAAAAGGGAAACAGCATAAAAGTTCAGAAAATTTGAAGCCTGATGATGCAATAGAAAATAAAAACCCATTTTCTGAGGAGAAATTCAAGCTGGCTGCAGAAATTTACATACATAACATGGAGTCAAATGTTAATTGCTAAGACAATTGAAAAAATGTCTCCAGGGCATGTCAGAGACCTTTGCGGCAGCCCCTCCCATCACAGGCCCAGAGGCCTATGAGGAAAAAATGGTTTTGTGGTCTGGGCCCAGGACCCTCCTGCTGTGTGCAGCCTAGGGACTTGGTGCCCTGCATCCCAGCTGCTATAGCCATGGCTAAAACAGGCCAAGGTACAGCTCAGGCCATGGCTTCAGAGCATGCAAGCCCCAAGCCTTAGCAGCTTCCACATGGTGTTGAGCCTGTGGGTACACAGAAGTCAAGAACTGTGGTTTGAGAACCTCCACCTAGATTTCAGAGGATGTGTGGAAATGCCTAGAAGTCCAGGCAGATGTTTGCTGCAGGGTCAGGGTCTCATGGAGAACCTCTGCTAGGGCAGTGCAGAAGGAAAATGTGGGGTCAGAGCCCCGATAGAGAGTCCCCACTGGGGCACTGCCTAGTGGAGCTGTGAGAAGAGGGCCACCATCCTTCAGATGCCAGAATGGTAGATCCACCAACAGCTTGCACTGTGAGCCTGGAAAAGCCACAGACACTAAACACCAGCCTGTGAAAGCATCTGGGAGGGAGGCTATACTCTCCAAAGCCACAAGGGCAGAGCTGCTCAAGACCACAGGAACCCACCTCTTGCATCAGTGTGACCTGGGTATGACAATTTGAGACATGGAGTCAAAGGAGATAATTTTGGAGCTTTAGGATTTGACTGCCCCACTGGAGTTTAGGCTTGCATACGGCCTTCAGCCCCTTCATTTTGGCCAATTTCTCCCATTTGGAATGGGTGTATTTATCTAATGCCTGTAGCCCCATTGTATCTAGGAAGTAATGACTTACTTTTTATTTTACAGGCTCATAGGTGGAAGGGACTTGCCTTGTCTCAGATAAGACTTTGGACTGTGGACTTTTGAGTTAATGCTGAAATGAGTTAAGACTTTGGGAACTGTTGGGAAGGCAAGATTGGTTTTGAAATATGAGGACATGAGATTGGAGAGGGGCTAGGGGTGGAATGATATGGTTTGGCTGTGTCCCCACCCAAATCTCATCTTGAATTGTAGCTCCCATAATTCCCACATGTTGTGGGAGGGACCTAGTGGGAGATAATTGAATCATGGGGGCAGTTTCCCCCATACTGTGTTAGTGGTAGAGAATAAGTCTCACAAGAGCTGATGGTTTTATAAGGGGAAACCCCTTTCACTTGATTCTCATTCTCTCTTTGCCTGCCACCATGTAAGACATGCCTTTTGCCTTCTGTCATGATCATGAGGCCTCCCCAGACACGTGGAACTGTGAGTCCATTAAACCTATTTTTCTTTACAAATTATCTAGTCTCAGGTATGTCTTTATCAACAGTGTGAAAATGGACTAATAGAGGCCCTAAAAAAACTTGAAAAGCAGTCTAGGCCACAAGGAATGCAACTTCTAGGCAAGTCCTAGTGCTGTTCTGGGCTCAGAGCCAGTGGACTTAGGGGGCACATGGGCATACCAGCCAGTGCAACCAAGGGAGTACATATGCTACCCCCTCCCAACTCTAGGTAGTGAAGCTCACAGTTCCAAAAGAGACTCATTCCTTCCACTTGAGGGGAGGAGAGGGAAGAGTAAAGAGAATTTTGTCTTGTAACTTGGATAGCAGCTCAGCCACAGTAGGATAGGCCACTGCACAGAGTCCTGAGGTCCAAATTTCAGACCCTAGTTCCCAGATGACATTTCTAGACATACCCTAGGCCAGAATCAAATCCCCCAACTTGAACGGAAGGACCCAGTTCTGGAAGGATTCATCACCTGCTGACTAAAGAGACCCTGGGCCCTGGATAATCAGCAGTGGTAGCCAAGTAATACATTCTGTGAACCTTAGGTGAGACTCTGAGATGTGCTGGTCTCAGGTATGACCCAAGCACATCTCCAGCTGTTGTGGCTATGGGGAGAGACTCCTGCTTGAGAAAAGTAGAGGAAAGAGTCAATGGGACTTTGTCTTGCAGCTTAGGACCAGCTCAGTCACAATGGGGTAGAGCAATAAGTGGGTGCTTGGGGTCCCTGATTGTAGGTCTTGGTTCCTGGATGACATTTCTGGACCTGCCCTGGAACAGAGGGGAGCCCACTTTCTTGAAGGGTGAGTCCTGGGCCTGGCAGCATTCACCATAAGCTGACTGAAGAGTCCTTGTGCCTTAACTAAACATTGGTGATAGCCTGGCAGTGTTCCCCACTGGTCTGTGGTGGCGGTGGCCATGGGGAGAGAGTCCTCTGCTTGTGGAAGGGGGAGGAAAAAGTGGGAAGGGCTTTGTTTTGTTGCTTGTGTGCCAGTTCAGCCACAGTAGAATAGAGCACTAGGTAGATACCTAAGGCTTCCAACTCACGGCTCTGTCTCCCGAATGGCACCTCTAGACCTGTCTAGGACTAGGGAGAACTTGCTGCCCTGGAGGGAAGAGCACATTACCACCTGCTGATTATAGAGCCCTAGGTCCTTGAGCGAACATAGGCAGTAGCTGGGTAGTGGTTATAGTGGGTTTTGGGTGAGACCCAGTGCTGTTCTGGCTTTAGGTCTGACCCAGCACAGTCCCAGTGGGGGTCACAGGAGTGCTTGTGACACACATCCCCCCAGCTCCAGGCAGCTCAGCAGAGAGAGACAGAGAGAGTCCCCATTTGTTTAGAAGAAAGTAAGGGAAGAGAACAAGAATCTCTGCCTGGTAATTCAGGGAATTCTTGTGGTTCTTTCTTGAGATGGAGTCTCGCTCTGTTGCCAGGCTAGAGTGCATCTCAGCTCACCGAAACCTCTGCCCCTAGATTCAAGCAATTCTCCTGTCTCAGCCTCCCAAGTAGCTGGGACCACAAGCGCACACCACCACACCCAGCTAATTTTTGTATTTTTAGTAGAGATGGGGTTTCACTATGTTGGCCAGGATGGTCTTGATCTCTTGACCTCGTGATCCACCCACCTTGGGTTCCCAAAGCGCTGGAATTACAGGTGTGAGCCACCTTGCCTGGCCTTCTTCTTGTTCTTATCCAAGGATACCAATGTGGTACCTCTATGAGTCTGCAAGAGTCACAGGATTACTGGGCTTGGAGTGCATCCTAATGCAAATATGGCTGCAGTGATTAAAAAAAAAACAAAAAAAAAAAACCACTTAGATCACAACGCCCAAGTTCCTTCGAATGCCTGAAAAGCCTTCCCAAGATGGAGTGGTACACACAAGCCCAGACACCAAAGACTACAATAAATACCTAATTCTTCAATGCTCGGACACCCCAGAACATCTGCAAGCATTGAGACCATCCAGAAAAGCATGACCTCAGCAAATGAACTAAATAAGTCACCAGGGACCAATCCTGGAGAGACAGAGATATGTGACATTTCAGACAGAGAATTCAAAATTTTGAGGTTTTGTCTGTTTTGAGGAAACCCAACAACATTCAAGATAAAATAGAAGAAATTCAGAATGCTGTCAGATAGGAGCTCCGGTGGTGCAATCAGTTAGCACACAGTACTTACACATAATATTATCAGATAAATTTAACAAAGAGATTGAAATAAAAAGAATCAAGCAGAAATTCTGGAGTTGAAAAATGCAATTGACATATTGACTTACGTATCAGTCTCTTAATAGCAGAATTGATCAAGCAGAAGAAGGTATTAGTGAGACTGAAGACAAGCTATGTGAAAATACAGTCAGAGGAGGGGCCGGGCACAGTGGCTCACGCACCTATAATCCGAGCACTTCAGGAGGCTGAGGCAGGTGGATCACCTAAGGTCAGGAGTTCGAGACCAGCCTGACCAACATGGTGAAACCTCGTCTCTATTAAAAATATAAAAATTAGCTGAGCGTGATGGTGCACGCCTGTAATCCCAGCTACTCGGGAGGCTGAGGCAGGAGAATCGCTTAAACCCAGGAGGCAGAGGTTGCAGTGAGCCGAGACTGCGCCATTGTACTCCAGCCTGGGCAACAAGAATGAAACTCTGTCTCAAATAAAATAAAATAAAATAAAATAAAAATACAAGAAAACAAATACAATCAGAGGAGGCAAATGAAAAAAAGAATAAAAAAGAATGGGACAGGTGTGGTGGCTCATGCCTATAATCCCAGCACTTTGGGAGGCCAAGGTGGGTGGATCATCTGAGGTCATGAGTTATAGACCAGCCTGGCCAACATGGCAAAACCCAGTCTCTACCAAAAAATACAAAAATTAGCTGGGTGTGGTGGCACACGCCTGTAATCCCAGCTACTTGGGAGGCCAAGACATGAGAATCACTTGAACACCAGAGGTTGCAGTGAGCCGAGATCAGGCCACTGCACTCCAGTCTGGGCAACAGAGTGAGACGCTGTCTAAAAAAAAAAAAAAAAAAAAAAAAAAGAGTAAAGCATGCCTACAAGATCTAGAAAATAGCCTCAAAAGGGCAAATCTAAGAGTTATTGGCCTTAAAGAGGAGGGAGAGAGAGCGAGAGATAAGGTAGAGAGTTTATGCAAAGGGATAATAATAGAGAACTTCTCAAACCTAGAGAAAGATATCAGTATTTAAGTACTGGAAGGTTATAGAACATGAAGCAGACTGAACCCAAAAAAGACCACCTGAAGATATATAATAATCAAAGCCCTAAAGATCAAGGATAAAGAAAGAATCCTAAAAGCAGCAAGAGAAAAGAAACAAATAACATGCAATGAAACTCCAATGCATCTGGCAACAGACTTTTTGGTGGAAAATTTATAGGCCAGGAGAGAGTGGCATGACATATTTAAAGTGCTGAAGGAAAAAAAAATTATCCTAGAATAGTATTAGGTTGGTGCAAAAGTAATTCCAGTTTTTGCAATTACTTTTAATGGCAAAAACCTCAATTACTTTTGCACCAAGCTAAATATATCTGGTGAAAACATCCTTCGAACAGGAACGATAAACACTTTCCCAGACAAACAAAAGCTGAGGGATTTCATCAACACCAAACCTGTTCTACAAAAAATGCTCAAGGGAGTTCAACACAATAAAAGCCATAAACAACAGACTCACAGCAAGTATCATACTGAATGGGGAAACACTGAAAGCCTTTCCTCTAAGACTGGGAACATGACAGGGTTCCCCGTTTCCACCACTGTCATTCAACATAGTACTGGAAATGCTAGCTAGGGAAATCAGACAAGAGAAAGAAATAAAGAGCATCCAAATTGGAAAGGAAGAAGTCAAGTTATCCTTGTTTACAGATGATCTAATCTTATATTTGGAAAAACCTAAAGACTCCATCAAAAAACTATTAGAACTAATAAATACAGTAAAGTTGCAGGATACAAAATTAATATAGAAAAATCAGTAGCATTTCTGTATGCCAACAGCAAACAATCTGAAAAAAAATCAACAAAGTAATCTCACTTATAATAGCTACAAATAAAATAAAATACCTAGGAATTAACTTATCCAAAAAAGTAGAAGATTTCTACAATGAAAACTATAAAACACTGATGAAAGAAATGGAAGAGAACACCAAAAAATGGAAAGATATTCCATTTTCATGGATTGTAAGAATCACTATTTTTAAAATGTCCATACTACACAAAGCAATCTACAGATTCAATGCAATCCCTATCAAAATATCAATGACATTATTCACAGAAATAGAAAAACCTATCCTAAAATTTATAGAGAACCACAAAAGATCCAGAATAGACAAAGCTATCCTAAGCAAAAAGAACAAAACTGGAGGAATCACATTGCCTGACTTCAAATTGTACTACAGAGCAATAGTAACCAAAATGGTATGGTACTGGCATAAAAACAGACATATAGATGAGTGGAAGAGAATACAGAACCCAGAGATAAATTGTTACATCTACCATGACCTCATTTTTGACACAGGTGCCAAAAACATACATTGGGGAAAGGACAATCTCTTCAATAAATGATGCTGGGAAAGCTGGATATCCATATGCAAAAGAATGAAACTAGACACCACTCTCTTGCCATATACAAAAATTATATCAAAATGGACTAAAGGTCTTAAATCTAAGACCTCAAACTATGAAACTACTACAAGAAAACATTGGGGGAACTCTCCAGGCATTGGACTGGGCTAAGACTTCTTGATAGATACTCTACAAGCACAAGCATCCAAAGCAAAAATGGACAAGTGGGATCACATCAAGTTAAAAAGCTTCTGCACAATAAAGGAAACAATCAACAAAGTGAAGAGACAACACAGAATGGGAGAAAATGTTTGCAAACTGCCTATCTGACAAGAGATTAATAACCAGAATATATAAGGAGCTCAACCAACTCTATAGGAAAAATTCTAATAATCCAATTAAAAATGGGCAAAAGATTTGAATTGACATTTCTCAAAAGAAGACATGCAAATGGCAAACAGATATAGGAAAAGGTGCTCAACATCACTGATCATCAGAGAAAAGCAAATCAAAACTACGATGAGATACCATCTCACCCCAGTTATGATGGCATTTATCCAAAAGATAGGCAATAACAAATACTGGAGAGGATGTGGAGAAAAGGGAACCATCAAATACGGTTGGTGGGAATGTAAATTAGTAAAATCACTGTGGGGAATAGTTGGGAGGTTCCTCAAAAAACTAAATGTAGAGCTACCATATGATCCAGCAGTCCCATTGCTGGGTATAAACCCAAAAGAAAGGAAATCAGTATATCAAAGCTATATCTGCATTCCCATGTTTATTGCATCACTGTTTACAATGGCCAAGATTGGGGAGCAATCTAAATGTTCATCAATAGATGAATGGATAAATAAAATGTGATACATACACACAATGGAGGACTTTTCATCCATAAAGGAGAATGAGATCCTGTCATTTGCAACAACATGGATGGAACTGGAAGTCATTACGTTAAGTAAAATAGGTCAGGCACAGAAAAACGAATATTGCATGTTCTCACTTACTTGTGGGAGCTAAAAATTGAAATAATCGACGTAATGGAGATAGAGAATAAAAGAATGTATCCTTCACAACTGGGAAGGGTAGTTGCTGGATCGGGGAGGGGGGAATGTTAATGGGTACAAAAAATAGAAAGAATGAATAACACTTAATATTTGCTAGCAAAACAGGGTAACTTTAGCAAAAAATAACCCAGGCCAGGTGCAGTGGCTCACACCTGTAATCCCAGCACTTTGGGAGGCCAAGGTGGGCGGATCACCTGTCAGGAGTTCGAGACCAGCCTGGCCAACATGATGAAACCCTGTCTCTACTAAGAACACAAAAAATTAGCCGGGCATGGTGGCGTGTCCTGTAATCCCAGCTACTCGGGAGGCTGAGGCAGAATCACTTGAACCCGGGAGGCAGAGGTTGCAGTGAGCTGAGATTGCACCACTGCACTCCAGCCTGGGCAACAAGAGCAAAACTCCGTCTCAAAAATAAATTGAAGGGTTGGCCTGCCCCTCCACACCTGTGGGCATTTCTCGTCAGGTGGAAGGAGAGACTTGAGAAAAGAAATGAGACACAGAGACAAAGTATAGAGAAAGAAAAAGTGGGCCCAGGGGACCCGCGCTCAGCATACAGAGGACCCGCGCCGGCACTGGTCTCTGAGTTCCTTCAGTATTTATTGATAATTATCTTTACTATCTCGGAGAGGGGTAAGTGGCAGGACAATAGGGTCATAGCAGGGAGAAGGTCAACAGAAAGACATATGAATAAAGATCTCCGTGACATGAATAACTTTAAGGAAAAATGCTGTGCCTTGATGTGCATATGCAAACATCTCCATAAACATTTTCAGTGAATAAAGAGTAGCAGTGCCACTAGCACGTCCCACCTCCAGCCCTAAGGTTGTTTTCTCCTATCTCAGTAAATAGAACGTACGATTCGGTTTTACACTGAGATATTCCATTGCCCAGGGACGGGCAGGAGACAGATGCCTTTTTTTTTTACCTCAACTGCCAAGAGGGCTTCTTTCCTCTTATACTAATCTTCCTCAACACAGACCCTTTACCGGTATTGGGCTGGGGAACAATCAGGTCTTTCTCTTTCCACGAGGCCATATTTCAAACTATCACATGGGAAGAAACCTTGGACAATACCTAACTTTCCTAGGCAGAGGTACCTGCGGCTTTCCGTAGTGTTTGTGTCCCTGGGTACTTGAGATTAACAGAATGGTGATGACTTTTAACAAGCATACTGCCTTCAGGCACTTGTTTAACAAAGTACATCCTGCACAGCCCCAAATCCATTAAACCTTGAGTCACCACAGCACATGTCTCTGCAAGGACAGGGTTGGGGGTAGGGTTACAGATTAACAGCATCTCAAGGCAGAAGAATTCTTCTTAATACAGAACAAAATGGAGTCTCTTATGTCGACTTCTTTCTACATAGACACAGTAACAGTCTGATCTCTCTTTCTTTTCCCTACAATAAATAAATAAATAAATAAATAAAAATAAGATGAAATAACCTAATTGAGCTGCATGCAGTGGCTCACGCCTGTAATCCCAGCACTTTGGGAGGCTGAGGTAGGTGGATCACCTGAGGTCAGGAGTTCAAGACCAGCCTGGCCAACATAGTGAAACCCTATCTCTATTAAAAATGAAAAAAAAAAATTAGCTGGATGTGGTGGCATGCGCTTGTAATCCCAACTACTTGGGAGGCTGAGGCAGGAGAATCGCTTGAACCCGGGAGTCAGAGGTTGACATGAGTTGAGACCACGCCACTGCCCTCTAGCCTGGGTGACAGAGTGAGACTGTTTCAACAAACAAACAAACAAACAGAAAACCTAATTATACATTAAAAAATAACTAAAAGCATATAATTGGATTGTTTGTGTAACACAAAGGATACCCCATACCCCATTTACTCTGATGTGATTATTACGTATTGTCTGTCAGTATCAAAATATCTCATGTAACCCATAAATATACACACTTACTATGTACCCACAAAAATGTAAAAAACGGTCTACTCTGGACACACTGCCTATAGGTTAGCCCTGCTCTGCAAGGAACAGTAATTTTTTTAAAATGCAACCATTGAGGAAAATGTGGCTTCCTCACTAATCCTGCCTTGTGGATCCAGGAGAGAACTTGTTTGTGGACTTCTAGTACTAACTCCTGGTTTCCTTTTCCGAGTTTTCTCTCAAACATAAAAAAGCATACTTAATATTATGCATTATACACAAGTAAATTTATTTATGCATGTGTGTGTCTACAAAGTGTTGGGTAGATCTTTTGAATCATCTCTTTGAAAATGCAAAATTATAACCACTTGCAATGAACTGTGCTAACAAGATGAAGAAATGCTCATAATCCAATTTTCAAAATTTTTATTTTATTGTGGTAAGAGCTACATACCATAAAATTTACCATTTTAACCATTTTAAATGGTCATTATGTTCAGTGGCATAAGCATGTTAACATTTTGTGCAACTGTCACCACCATCCATTTCTGTAACCAGGCATCTTAACTTCAAAATGCATTTTAAAACTTTTTCCCCCTTTCTTTTGAGTTTCAAGATGTAACCTTGAAGCAAACTGGAGAAGTCTTTTGCCACAGCCTTAAAATAGACTCCATGTCTCTCCCTTTCTCACTGTATATACTCCCTTCACGTTTCTCTAACCATGTGCTAGTATCTAATTATGTGGCTACTTAGAAGTCCCAGGGGCTAATCTTGAGACAGACAGAACATGCCTGCAGATCTAGCTGAAAATTCCTGAGATTACCTCAAGGCTGACTAGTCAACAACCCGTCCATTGTTTAGCTGATGCTAGTTCATGCTGTAAGTGGACTGAGACCCAAGATAGCCACCAGAACAAGACACATAGACATTGTGTTCAGCGCAATTCTTGCATGCCTTTCATATCAAATTTTCCCTTTTTAAGCTCTTGCCTTCTCCCCAAAATTTGAAGTGATTGCTTTGAATGGAAATCCAGCCACTCCCCTATTACCAGTTTTGGCTAATAAAGTCACTTATTTTCCTAACAGACCTTGCTCTTGTTATTTTATTTATTTATTCATTTATGTATTTTTGAGAGACGTAGTCTTGCTCTGTCGCCCAGGCTGCAGTGCAGTGACACAATCTATCTCGGCTCACTGCAACCTCCACCTCCTGGGCTCAAGCGATTCTCCTGCCTCAGCTTCCCAAGTAGCTGGGACTACAGGCTTGTGCCACCACGCCCAGTAATTTTTCGTAGAGATGGGGTTTCACTATATCTTGGTCAGGCTGGTCTCAAACTCCTGACCTCAGGTGATCCACCCGCCTCAGTCTCCCAAAGTGCTGGGATTGCAGGCATGAGCCACCGTGCCTGGCCCTTGCTCTTGTTTTTTAATGTATAATTAGGTTTTCTGTTTGTTTGGACTCTGCAAGCAGCAAGCAACTGGACCTGTGTTCGGTTACATTTCCAGAACTTTTTATCATCCCTAAACTGAAATTGAAACTCCGTACTCATTAAACGGTAAGTCTCCATTCCTCCTTCCCCCAACCTCTGGTAACCACTGTTCTGCATTCTGTCTCTATGAATTTGATGACTCTATGTACCTCATATAAGCAGAATCATACACTATTTGTCCTTTTGTATCTGGCTTATTTCACTTAGCATAATAAATTCAAGGATCATTATTTATTTTTAATATGAAAAAAGAAAAATAAGGGGCCAGGCGCGGTGGCTCAAGCCTGTAATCCCAGCACTTTGGGAGGCCGAGACGGGCGGATCACGAGGTCAGGAGATCGAGACCATCCTGGCTAATATGGTGAAACCCCGTCTCTACTAAAAAATCCAAAAAAAAAAAAAAAACTAGCCGGGCGACGAGGCGGGCGCCTGTAGTCCCAGCTACTTGGGAGGCTGAGGCAGGAGAATGGTGTAAACCCGGGAGGCGGAGCTTGCAGTGAGCTGAGATCTGGCCACGGCACTCCAGCCTGGGCGACAGAGCCAGACTCTGTCTCAAAAAAAAAAAAAAAAGAAAAAAGAAAAATAAGATCTATGTGTACTACCATGAAAATCTCTCTAACACATATTGAGTGAAAAAAAGCAAAACCATGTGTATATTATCCTGTAATTTTGTGAAAAACCAAGAGGGACTTGGAAGGTATGGAGTAAGAGGAAGACTTATTTTCATTGCTTATCCTTTTGTATGATTTGAATTTTAGTCAACCTATGTATGTATGTATGTGTTTTCCATTGTTTTTTCAATGCCCATATTCTTTGAATTTTGAATGCAGGAATTTATAGTAAGGAAGTAACTGGACAAATACTTAAAGATAGGACTATTTCTTGAAGCATTAATGGTGAAAACTTGGAACTGTAATTATGGTTAGCCACAGCACACTGATAAAATAAGTTATATGTCCATATAATGGAATGTGATAGAGGCTTCATAAATGACAGTATTAAATTATATATTTATTGAAATGGAAAGATGTCACAGTATATTGTAAACTAAAAAAGCAGGTCACAAGATGGTATGTCAAGCATTTTTTCACTTTCATATACATGCATTTATATGTCTGTATGTGAAGGAGCATAGCTATAAGGATATGTACCAGAATTATTTATTTATTTATTTATTTTGAGATGGAGTCTCGCTCTCCTGCCCAGGCTGGGGTGCAGCAATGAGATCTCGGCTCACTGCAACTTCCACCTCCCGGGTTTAAGTGATTCTCCTGCCTCAGCCTCCTGAGTAAGCTGAGATTATAGGGGTGTGCCACCATGCCTGGCTAATTTTTGTATTTTTAGTAGAGACGAGGTTTCACCATGTTGGTCAGGCTGGTCTCGAACTCCTGACCTCGTGATCTGCCCACCTTGGCCTCCCAAAGTGTTGGGATTACAGGCATGAGCTGTGCCCGGCCCAGAATTTCAACAGAGATGATCATTGAATGGTGAAACTTTGGGTGGTTTAAAATTTTTCTGTTAATATACCTGTATTTTCTAATTTTCCCTCAATCTGTATTATTTGTGTGTATGGTGTGTGTGTGTGTGAATGTGTATATTTTAAATTTAATATATATAAAATTTAATTTAATTTTTATGTAAAATTTTATATAAAAATTTGTATAATTTTATTTAATATATAAAATATTTTATTTATATTATATATTATATATATTTGTTTAAACCCTTAGCACTGGAAATACACCAATATATTAGTAATAGTGGGTGTCTTTGTGAGGTGGAACTGGGGGACAATTCTTCATTTTACTTTTTGTGTCTTCTAAATGTGCTATAATGAATATCTATATTTTATTTATTTATTTTTTGGAGACAGAGTCTTTGTCTGTCTGCCAGGCTGGAGTGCAGTGGTGCGATCACGGCTCACTGCATTCTTGACCTCCCGGGCTCAAACAATCCTTCCACCTCAGCCTCCTGAGTAGCTGGGACTACAGGTACATGCCACCATACCCGGCTAATTTTAAAATTTTTTTGTAGAGATGGTGTCTCCCTATGTTGCCCAGGCTGGTCTTGAACTTCTGACCTCAAACAATCCTCTCACCTCAGCCTCCCAAAGTGTTGGGATTACAGGCGTGAGCCAGTGTGCCCAGTCTTATTTTATATTATAAAAGGAATGATTGGAAAGTGATGTTAGGGACCATCTTATTTTGTTATCATTTATGATTATGTTTTCTTTCTTTCTTTCTTTCTTTTTTTTGAGATGGTGTCTTACTCTGTCGCCAGGCTAGAGTGCAGTGGCACGATGTCGGGTCACTGCAACCTCTGCCTCCCAGGTTCAAGCAATTCTCCTGCCTCAGCCTCCTGAGTAGCTGGGATTACAGGCACCCGCCACCACGCCCAGCTAATTTTTGTATTTTTAGTAGAAACGGGGTTTCACCATGTTGGCCAGGATGGTCTCGGTCTCCTGACCTCGTGATCCGCCCGCCTCAGCCTCCCAAAGTGCTAGGATTACAGGCCTGAGCCACGGCGCCTGGCCAATTATTTTTTCTTTAATGATCTCTCAGCAGAATCAGGGACCAGTTTTCACTTTTTACTTTATTTACTTCCATGTCATTTGAATTTGTGGCAGCAAGCATGTATTATTTTGTAATGAAAAACTAACATTAAAAATGTATTTCAGGCCGGGCACGGTGGCTCAAGCCTGTAATCCTAGCACTTGGGGAGGCCAAGGCGGGCGGGTTATAAGGTCAGGAGTTTGAGACCAGCCTGGCCAAATAGTGAAACCCCGTCTCTACTAAAAACACAAAACTTAGCTGGGCGTGGTGGCTCGCCTGTAATCTCAGCTGCTCGGGAGGGTGAGGCAGGAGAATCATTTGAACCTTGGAGGCGGAGGTTGCAGTGAGCCAAGATTGCGCCATTGCATTCCAGACTGGGTGACAGAGTGAGACTCCATCTCAAAAAGAAAAGTATTTCAGAAAAACTCCTATTTTTAAATAAAAGATAAATCAACCACATAAAAACTTACACACAAATGTTTGTTTATAGCTGCTTCACCCATAATTGCCAAAATTTGGGAGCAATCATAATGTTCTTCAATAGATGAATGGATAAACTGTGATACATCCAGATAATATAATATTTATTTATTCAATGATAAAAAGAAATGCGCTCTCAAGCCACAAAGAGATGTGAAGGAATCTTAAACATGTATTGCTAAGTGAAATAAGCTAATCTTAAAATGATACATACTGTATGCTATGGTTTGAATGTGTGTTAAAATTTCATATGTTGAAACCTTAATCCTCAAATTCATATTTTGATGGTATTTGGTGGTGGAGCCTTGGGAGGTAATTAGGATTAGATAAAGTCATTAGTGTGGGACTGGTGGCTTTATAAGAAAAGGAAGAAAGACCTGAGCTAGCATGCTCTTGCCCTCTTGCCAAGTGATGCTTTCTGCTGTGTTATGATGCAGTAAGAAGACCCTCATCAGATGTGGCCCCTTGACCTTAGACTTCCCAGCCTCCAGAACTTTAAGAAATAGATTCCTTTTCTTTATAAATGACCCAGTCTCAGGCATTCAGCTACAGTAACAGAAAACGAACTAAAACACTGTATGATTCCAAGTGTATGACATTCTGGTAATAAAGCAAATCTATGGAGACAGTAAAAGGATCAGTGGTTGCCAGGGGTTAGGGAACAGGGAGGGAGAGATGAGCAGGTGGAGCACGGAGATTTTTAGGGCAGTGAAAATATTATTTATGATTCTGTAATGGTGGATATATGTCATTGTACATTTGTCAAACCCACAGAACATAAAACACAAAGAGTGAACCCTAATGTAAACTATATACTTAGTTAATAATAATAATGTGTCCAATATAGATTCATCACTTGTAATACATGTACCACACTAATGCAAGATGTTAATAGTAGGGGAATCTATGTATATGTGAGGGAGTGGATAAAGGGGGATGTCTATGGGAACTTTCTGTACTTGCTGCTCAATTTTTCTATAAAGCTAAAATTGTTCTAAAAATGAAGTCTATTAATTTTTTTTAAAAAGGTAAATTATCACAAATGAAGAATATCATGGAGAAGTTCCTAAGTGGCAGAGTTGACCCTCTCTTCAAGCTCTGTGAAGCTGCAGATTCAAGGCCCACATCCAGTGCCCTTGACAGGCATCTCCTGTCAGCTGTGGTGTGCAGTGTCCTGTGCAATTCAACAGACAGTCTTCCTTTGATTTCCACAGGTTTTGCACTCAGGCAAGGAAATGTATCAGAATAAGCAAAAGTGATAGAGTTAACCATGTACTTCCTGATATTAAACAAGAACAAATATGTGAAATAAATAATTGTGATATTAACATTTTTATATAAGCAGACTGCTGTGGGCCTATGTCTGGATGGGAATGTGAAGAGGAAATAAAGGGAGATGGTAGAAGGTTAGGAAGCATTGATGGGAAAGGGAGAATTTCAGAGGTAAAATGAGGAATGAATGTACCTCGTAATATTGTTGAATAACCAGATAATACATGTATTATGGGCTGAATTATGTCTCTTCAAAATTCATATGATGAAGCTCTAACCCCCAGTATCTCAGAATGTGACTGTATATGGAGATAGGGCCTTTAAAGAAGTAATCAAGTTAATATGAGGCTGTAAGGGTGGGCCTTAATTCAATCTGACTGGCGTTCTTATCAGAAGAGAACATTTGCACAAAGAGACACCAGGGATGTGTGTGCACAGAGGAAAGACCATATGAGGGCACAGTGAGAAGGCAGCCACCTGCAAACCAAGGAGAGAGGCCTGGGAATAAAATCAACCTTGTCAACACCTTGATCTTGGAATTCTAGCTTCCAGAACTGTGAGAAAATAAATTTCTGTTGTCTAAACCATCCAGTTGTTATGGCAGCTTGAGCAAACTAACACAACATGTAAAGCATTTTGCACAACGCTTGTTGAGTCTTAAGTACTCAGTAATTATCTCCAGTTTAGTTAGAACTGATATGTGTGGTTACTATAACTCTGTAATATAATTTGAAGTCAGGTAATGTGATCCCTCAAGTTTTGTTCTTTTTGCTTAGTATAGCTTTGGCTATTCTGGGTCTTTTGAGGTTCCATATACATTTTAGGATAGGATTTTCTATTTTTGTGAAGAATGTCACTGATATTTTGATAGGGATTGCATTGAACCTATAGATTGCTTTGGGTAGTATGGACATTTTAACAACAGTGATTCTTCCAATCCATGAACATGGAATAAGTTTCCCTCTTTTGGCATTCTCTTCCATTTCTCTCATCAGTGTTTTATAGTTCTCATTATAGAGATCTTTCACTTCTTTGGTTAATCTTAGGTATTTAATGTTACATGTGGCTATTGTAAATGGGATTACTCTTTTAAAATTTCTTTTTCACATTGTTCACTGTTGGCATATAGAAATGCTACTGATTTATGTATGTTTATTTTGCTTCCTGTGACTTTACTAAATTGTTTATCAGTTCTAATAGTTTTCCTGTGAAGTCTTTAGGTTTTTCCAAATATAAGATGATATCATTTGCAAACAAGGATAATTTGACTTCTTCATTTTCAATGTGGAGGCTCTTTATATCTTTCTCTTGTCCGATTGCTCTAGCAAGAACTTCTAGTACTATGTTGAATAACAGTGGTGACAGTAGGCATCCTTGCCATGTTCCCAGTCTTAGAGGAAAGGCTTTCAGTTTCTCCGCATTCAATATGATACTAGCTGTGGGTTTGTTGTATATGGCTTTTATTACGTTGAGGTATGTACCTTCTATGCCCATTTTTTTTGAGAGTTTTTATCATGAAGAGTTGTTGAATTTTATCAACTTCTTTTTCAGCATCAATTGAATGATCTGATATGGTTTTTATCCTTCATTCTGTTGATATGATGTATCACATTGATAGACTTGTGAATGTTGAATTATCCTTGCATCCTAGGCATAAATCCCACTTGGTCATGATGAATCATCTTAATGTATTGTTGAATTTGATTTGCTAGCATTTTGTTGAGGATTTATACATTAATATTCATCAGAGATACTGGCCTATAGTTTTGTTTTTTTTGATGTGTCTTTGTCTGGTTTTGGGATCAGGGTAACACTGAATGTGTTGAATGAGTTTGGAAGTATTCCTTTCTCCTCTATTTTTAAGAATAGTTTGTGGTTTGACAAACCTGACAAAAACAAGAAATGGGGAAAGGATTCCCTATTTAATAAATGGTGCTGGGAAAACTGGCTAGCCATAAGTAGAAAGCTGAAACTAGATCCCTTCCTTACACCTTACACAAAAATTAATTCAAGATGATTTGAGACTTAAATGTTAGACCTAAAACCATAAAAACCCTAGAATAAAACCTAGGCAATACCATTCAGGACATAGGCATGGGCAAGGACTTCATATCTAAAACACCAAAAGCAATGGCAACAAAAGCCAAAATTGACAAATGGGATCTAATCAAACTAAAGAGCTTCTGCACAGCATAAGAAACTACCATCAGAGTGAACAGGCAACCTACAGAATGGGAGAAAATTTTTGCAATCTACTCATCTGACAAAGGGCTAATATCCAGAACCTATAAAGAACTCAATCAAATTTGTAAGAAGAAAACAACCCCATCAAAAAGTGGGCAAAGTATATGAACTGACGCTTCTCAAAAGAAGACATTTATGCAGCCAACAGGCATATGAAAGAATGCTCATCATCACTAGCCATCAGAGAAATGCAAATCAAAACCACAATGAGATACCATCTCACACCAGTTAGAATGGCAATCATTCAAAAGTCAGGAAACAACAAGCGCTGGAGAGGATGTGGAGAAATAGGAACACTTTTACACTGTTGGTGGGACTGTAAACTAGTTCAACCATTGTGGAAAACAGTGTGGTGATTCCTCCAGGGTCTAGAACTAGAAATACCATTTGACCCAGCAATCCCATTACTGGGTATATACCCAAAGGATTATAAATCATGCTACTATAAAGACAATGCACACGTATGTTTATTGTGGCACTATTCACAATAGCAAAGACTTTGAACCAAACCAAATGTCCATCAGTGACAGACTGGATAAAGAAAATGTGGCACATATACACCATGGAATACTATGCAGCCATAAAAAAGGATGAGTTCGTGTCCTTTGTCGGGACATGGATGAAGCTGGAAACCATCATTCTCAGCAAACTAACACAAGAACAGAAAACCAAACACCTTATGTTCTCACTCATAGGTGGGAATTGAACAATGAGAACACATGGACACAGGAAGGAGAATATCACACACCGGGGCCTGTTGTGGGGTGGGGGAAGTGGGGAGGGATAGCATTAGGAGATATACCTAATGTAAATGACGAGTTAATGGGTGCAGCACACCAACACGGCACATGTATATATATGTAACAAACCTGCATGTTGTGCACATGTACCTTAGAACTTAAAGTATAATAAAAAAGAAAAAAATAATAAACAAAATAATCCTAAAAAAAAAAAAAAAGGAATAGTTTGTGGATGATTGGTATTAATTCTTCTTTAAATGTCTGGTAGAATTCAGTTCCCAGGTTTTTGTTTTTTTTTTTTTTTTGGAGACAGAATCTTGTTCTGTTGCCCAGGCCAGAGGGCAGTGGTGTGATCTTGGCTCACTGCAACCTCTGCCTCCCAGGTTCAAGCAATTCTCCTGCCTCAGCCTCCTGAGTAGCTGGGATTACAGGCACTCCCTACCATGCCCAGCTATTTTTTGTGTGTTTTTAGTAGAGATGGGGTTTCGTCATGTTGGCCAGCCTGGTTTTGAACTCCTGACCTCAAGTGATCTGCCTGCCTTGACTTCCCGAAGTGCTAGGATTACAGGCATAAGCCACCATGCCCAGCTGGGAGACTTTTTATTATGGCTTCAATCTTATTACTTGTTATTGTTCTCTTCAGGTTTTGGATTTCTAGGATCTAGTATCTAGGGATTCGTCTTTTTATTCTAGATTTTCTAATTTATTGGTATATAGTTGCTCACAGTAGCAACTAATGATCCTTTGAATTTCTGCAGTATTGGTTGTAATGTGTACTTTTTCACTTCTTATTTTATTTATTTGAACCATCTCTCTTTTTTTCTTAGTGTGGCTGAAGGTTTGTTAATTTTGTTTAACTTTTTGGAAAACCAACTTTTTGTTTCCTTGCCCTTTTGTATTATCTTTTTCATTTTAATTTGATTTATTTCTGCTCTGATCTTTATTATTTCTTTTCTTCTACTAATTTTGGGTTTGATTTGCTTTTACTTTTCTAGTTCTTTATGATGCATCGTTAAGATTGTTCATTTGAAGTTTTTCCTCTTTTTTGATATAGGCACTTATAGCTATAAACTTCCCTGTTAGTACTGCTTTTGCTGTATCCCATAGGCTTTTGTATGTTGTGTTTCCACTATTATTCATTTCAAGATATTTTTTTGATTTCTTTTTCTTTCTTTCTTTTTTTTTTTTTTTTTAGATAGAGTCTTGCTCTGTTGCTTAGGCAGGAGTGCAGTGACACGATCTTGGCTCATTGCAACCTCCACCTCCTGGGTTCAAGCAATTCTCCTGCCTCAGCCCCCTGAGTAGCTGGGACTACAGGGGTGTGCCACTGTGCCCAGCTAATTTTTTGTATTTTTAGTAGAGATGGGGTTTCACTGTGTTAGTCAGGATGGTCTCAATCTCCTGACCTCATGATCTGCCTGCCTCGGCCTCCCAAAGTAATGGAATTACAGGTGTGAGCCACTGCACCTGGCCTCAATTTCTTTCTGTATTTTTTCATTGCCTGCTGGTCATTCAGGAGCATATTGTTTAATTTCCATGTATTTGTATAGTTTCCAAAATTCCTCTTATTAATTTCTAGTTTTATTCCAGTTTGGTCAGATAAGATGCTTGATAGTATTTCAATTTTGTGAATGTTTTAAGGCTTGTTTTGTGACATAACGTATAGTCTTTCCTTGAGAACGATCCATGTGGGGAGGAAAGAAATGTGTATTCTGCAGCTCCTGGGGATTAAATGTTCTGTAAAGTCTATTAGATCCGTTTGATCTATGATGTAGATTAAGTATGATTTTTTTTGTTGATTTTCTGTCCAGAAGATATGTCTAATGCTAAAGGTGGGGTTTTGAAGTATCCAGCTAGTATTGTATTGGAGCCTATCTCTCTTTATCTCTAATAATATTTGCTTTACGTATCCAGGCGCTCTAGTGTTTGGTGCAGACATATTTAAAACTGTTATATCCTCTTGCTGAATTGACCCCTTTATCATTATATAGTGACCTTCTTTGTCTCTTCTTATAGTTTTTGTCTTGAAATATCTTTTGTCTGCTGTAAGTATAGCTACTCCTGCTCTTTTTTGGTTTCCATTGGTATGGAATGTTTTTTTCCTGTCCTTTTATTCTCAGTCTACGTCTGTCTTTATAGGTGAAGTATGTTTCTTGTAGCCAACAGATCAATGGCTTTTGTTTTCTCATCCCTTCAGTCATTTTCTTTTCTTTTCTTTTCTTTTTTTTTTTTTTTTGGAGGTGGAGTCTTGCTCTGTCACCCAGGCTGGAGTGACTTAGCTCACTACAACCTCCCCACCTCTTGGGTTCAAGTGATCTTTCCATCTCAGCCCCCCGAGTAGCTGGGATTACAGGTGTCTGCCACCACACCCAGCTAATTTTTGTATTTTTAGTAGAGATGGGGTTTCAACATGTTGGCCAGGCTGGTCTCAAATTCCTGACCTCAAGTGATCTGCCCTCCTCAGCCTCCCAAATTGCTGGGATTACAGGCATGAGCCACCTCATTCAGCCTCCATTTTATGTCTTTTGATTGGATAGTTTAGTCCATTTACAGTCAATGTTATTATCGATAAGTAAGGACTTACTCCTGCCATTTTGTTATTTGTTTTCTGGTTATTTTGTGGTCTTCTCTTCCTTCTTTTTCTCCTTCTTGAATTCGTTAGGGAAGATAATTTTCTCTAGTGATATGATTTACTTTCTTGCTTTTTATTTTTTGTGTATCCATTGTATGTTTTATGGTTTGAGGTTGCTATGACACTTGGAGATACTATAACTCATTATTTTAAGCTGATGACAACACTGTTTGCATAAACAAGCAAAAAAAAAAAAAAAAAACCCCACTAATACTGTATGCCTTAATTTTATACCTCCACTTTTTAACATTTTATTGTTTCTATGTATATTTTATTGTACTGTCTGAGTCTTGAAAAATCATTGTAGTTATTATTTTTGGATTGGTTCATTGTTTAGTCTTTCTACTTAAGATAAGAGTAGTTACACACAACAGTTACAGTGTTATAATGTTCTGTGTTTTTCTGTGTACTTACTATTACCAGTGAGTTTTGTACCTTCAGATGATTACTTATGTCTCATTAATGTCCTTTTTTTTCTGACTGAAGTACTCCCTTTAGCATTTCTTATAGGACAGGTCTGATATTAATGAAATCCCTCAGCTTTTGTTTTTCTGGGAAAGTCTATTTCTCATTCATGCTTGAAGGATATTTTCACCAAATATACTATTCTAGGGTAAACATTTTTTTTCCTTCAGTACTTTAAATATGTCATGCCACTCTCTCTGGGCCTTAAGGTTTCCACTGACAAGTCTGCTGCCAGATGTATTGAAGGTCCATTTAATTTTAACTGTTTCTTGTTTTCTTGCTGCTTTAAAATTTTTTTTCTTTACCCTTCATCTTTGGGAGTCTGATTAGTAAATGCTTTGAGGAAGTTTTCTTTGAGTTAAATCTGCTTGGTATTCTAGAACCTTCTTGTTTTTGGATATTGATATCTTTCTTTAGGTTTGTGAAGTTCTCTGTTATTATCCCTTTGAATAAACTTTCTACCCTTATCTCTTTCTCTACCTCTGCTTTAAGGCCAATAACTCTTAGATTTGCCCTTTTGAGGCTATTTTCTATACCCTATAGGCATGCTTTACGGTTTTTTATTAGTTTTTCTTTTGTCTCCTTACTGTGTATTTTCAAATAGCCTGTCTTCAAGCTCACTAATTCTTTCTTCTGTTTGATCAGTTCTGCTATTAATGGACTCTGATGCATTCTTCAGTATGCGAATTGCATTTTTCAACTCCGATTCTTTTTAATTATTTTAATGTCTTTGTTAAATATCTCTGATACAATTCTGCATTCCTTCTCTGTGTTATCTTGAATTTTTTTGAGTTTCCTCAACACAGATATTTTGAATTATCTGTCTGAAAGGTAGCATATCTGTTCCTCCAGGATTGGTTCTTGGTGCCTTGTTTACTTCATTTGGTGAGGCTATGCTTTCCTGGATGTTGTTGGTGCTAGCAGATATTCTTTGGTGTCTGGGCATTAAGGAGTTAGGTATTTATTGTAGTCTTCACTGTCTGGGGTTATTTGTAGCTGTCCTTCTTGGGGAGGCTTTTCAGATATTTGAAAGAACTTTAGTGTTGTGATCTAAGTTATATCTACTTTAGGGGGCACTCCAAGCTCAGTAACGCTGTGGTTTCTTCAAACTCATAGAGGTACTGCCTTGATGGTCTAGGATAAGATCTGAGAGAATTCTCTGGATTGCCAGGCAGAGACCCTTGTTCTCTTTCCTTACTATCTCCCAAACATACTGAGTCTCTCTCTCTGTTCTGAGCCACCTAAAGCTGGGGATGGAGTGACACAAGCACCCCTGTGGCCATCACTACTTTGACTGCTTTGGGTCAGACCTCAGGCCAACACAGCACTGCATCTCCCCCAAGGTCTGCTGTGACCACTCCCTCGCTACTGCTTATATTCACTCCAGGCCCTGGGCCTCTACCATCAGCAGGTGGCAAAGCCAGCAAGGCCTGTATTCTTTCCTTCAGGGCCGCAAGGTTCCTCAGGCCCCAGGTGGGTCTGGAAGTGTTGTCTAGGGGCCAGGGACTACACAGTCAAACATCTTAGATGTCTACCTGTAGTTTTACTGTATTGCAACTGAGCTGGCACTCAAGCCACAAGATGCAGTCCTTTTCACTCTTCCCTCCGCTTTGCAAAGGATGATGAGCCCCACCCAGTGGCCACTACCACTCTAGGCCATGAGGACTACTGTCAGGCTGTAGCCGATGTTCCCTTAAGCCCCAAGGTCTCTTAAGTCAGCTTGTGGTGAATGCTGCCTGACTTGGGACTTACCCTTCAGGGCAGTGGTTTTCCCTCTGGGCCAGGGCATGTCCAGAAATGTCATCGAAGAGTTAAGTCCTGGAATCAGAGACCCCAAGTGCCTGCTTGGTGCTCTACCACCGCCCTGTGGCTGTTCTGGTACCTAAGCCCCTTTACTTTTCTTTCTGCTTTTCTCAAGCAGAAGGAGTTTTTCCTGGTAGCCACCACAGCTAGTAATGTGCTGAGTCTCATGTGAATTCAGCAAATCTCAGAGGCTCACTGAATGCCCTTGATGTAGTACCTGGGTATTGCTACTGTTTATTCAGGGCTCAAGGGCTCTTCAGTTAGCAAGTGATAAATGCTGCTGAGAACTGGGTCCTTTCCTTCAAAGCAGTGGGTTCCCTTCTAGAAATGTCACCTGGGAGCTAGGGTCTGGAACAGAGGCCTCACAACTCAGACCAGTGCCCTATCCTGCTGTGACTGAGCTGGTTTCCTAGATGTAAGACAAAGTCCTCCCTACTTTTCCTTCTCCTCTCCTTAAGTGGAATTAAGAGGTCTCTTTTGGAGTCTCAAGCTGTGCAGCCTGGGGTTAGGGGAGAGGTGATGCCAGCACTCCCTTGGCTGCCCCAGCTGGTGTCTCAGTATGACACATCGTGTCCCCTCAGTCCACTGCCTTTAGGCCTAGTTCAAGACTAGGGCTGCCTAAGAGTTGCAGTCCTGATGGCCTAGATTGTCTTTCAAGTTTACTTGGAGACACGGAGTGCTGTAGCCCTCGGTGGCAAGGTTTGAAAGCACTCAAGAAGCATCGCTGGGATTGGCAATTCCCTTCTGGCTAGGGTTGGTTTAAATGCTCACTCTGTGGGTGGGTGTTATCTAAGTTTGATTCAGGTTTCCTTTCTACTCTAACAGGGTGGCACTGAGTCCAGTGCCTCACAATTGCTGTGCTCTGCCTCCCCCACCTCCCAGAGATGCTCTCCACACCATGCTTTTGCTACCAGGGTTGGGGAGGGGTGGTGTTATAGATCCAGCACTGTTTTTCCTATCTCTTCAGTGCGTCTTTCAGGAATACGAAGTTAAAACAACGTACTAGGAGTGTTTATCTAATTTTTGGTTCTTACGAAGGTGTTGTTTTCTGTGTAGATAGTTGTTAATTTTGTGTTTTTGCAGAGTGGGGGGATGGCCCGTAGAGCTTTCTGTTCCCCCATCTTGCTCTGCCTCGACTTATCAAGAAAAGGAATTTATATTTTACAGTCATGGAGGCAAAAAAGTCCAAGAGTGAGAAGCTACATCTGGTGAGGGCCTTCTTGCAGGTAGGAACTCCCTGAAGAGTTCCAAGATGGCACAGGGCAGCACATGGCAAGGGGGCTTACTGTGCTAGCATGCTAGCTCAGGTCTCTCTTCTTTCTCTTACAAAGCCACCAGTTCCCTTCCCATGATAACTCATTACCCATTAATTTATTAATTCATGAATGGTTTAATCCATTCTTGAGGATAGAGCCTACATGATCCAATCACCTCTTAAAGGCCTCACCTCTTAATACTGCTACATTGGGGATTAAGTTTCAACATGAGTTTTGGAAGCGACGTTCAGACCATAGCAGTATGCATCTCTAAAATATAAGGACATTTCCTCACATAATCACAATACCATTATCATACCTAAATTAACAGCAATCCCTTAATATCATCTAAAACCTAGCCATATGCATACTTCCCCAATAGCCTCTAAATGTCTTTAATGCACTCAGCATGAAAACATGTACTAGAACATAAAATATTAGAGTGTGTTGCAGGTAGAAAGGGTAAGCATTATTTCTTGAAAATGTGTCTGTGTGTGTGTGTGTCTGTGTGTATACTGGGTTGCAAAACTAAAATGTTTTCTGTTTGTTTTTTGCTGTGGGACATTGTAAAAAAAAGTTGAAAAACTTTTATGTAGATGGTGAAAGTGTCTATAAAGTCAAAAACAAAAGCAAGATGTTCAACAACACTGCTTCTCATCAACATTTTCTTGGAGGTTCCAGTCAATGTGAAAGAGAAAGAAAAATGTATAAATATTGTAAAGGAAGAGACAAAACTGTCATTGTTTGCAATCAATATAATTTTCTTCTGGAAAATCTGAGAGGATATATATAGCCAAAAAGCTTTGTCTTATTGCTTTTGAAAGTAATGTTGGCCGGGTATGGTGACTCACACCTGTAATCGCAGTACTTTGGGAGGCAGAGGCGGGTGGATCACCTGAGGTCACGAGTTTGAGACCAGTCTGGCCAACATGGTGAAACTCTGTCTCTATTAAAAATACAAATATTAGCCGGGCATGACGGTGCATGCCAGTAATGTCAGCTACTTGGGAGGCAGAGGCAGGAGAATCACTTGAATCTGGGAGGCAAAGGTTGGAGTGAGCCAAGATCATGTCACTGCACTGCACTCCAGCCTGGGCGACAGAGCAAAACTCTGTCTCCCTGCCTCTAAAAAAAAAAAAAAAAAAAAAAAAGAAAAGGAAAAGAAAGAAAAAGAAATACTGTCAAAAATTTAATTCACATTTGTTCAGTCATTCACATCCATATCCAAATTTTCTTCCACATGCAGTTCACAGTTATCTCTAGATTGGTGAGTGGGACAGAGTTGTTTGGTTTTCACCAAACTTACAGGAAAATGAGACAGTATCGGCTGGGTGTGGTGGCTCATGCCTGTAATCCCAGCACTTTGGGAGGCTGAAGAGAGAGAGTTGCTTGCAGCCAGGAGTTCAAGATCAGCCTGGGCAACAGTGCGAGACTCCGTCTCTATAAAATTAAAAAATTAGCTGACTATGGTGGTGTGTGCCTATAGCCCTTGCTACTCGGGACGCTGAGGCAGGAAAATGGCTTGAGCCTGGCGGATGGCTTGAGTCCAGGGGTTCAAGGATGTTGTGAACTATCATGATGCCACTGTACTCCAGAATGGGCAACAGGGTGAGACCTCGTCTCTCCAAACAAAACAAAAAAACAAAGGAAAAAAAGAAAATGAGATAGCATCTGTTTAGATATAATGCACTAGCATTGTTTATGTTTTGTTGTGTGTTCTTTCTGTTTTCCTGCTATACTTCTTCTGTCCATCCTTTATTTTATTTTAGAGGCAAAGTCTCACTCTTTTGTCCATGCTGGAGTACAGTAGTGTGATCATAGCTCACTGCAGCCTCAAACTCCTGGGCTCAAGCAATCCTTCTGCTTCAGGTTCCTGAGTCGCTGGACTACAGGAGTGCACCACCACACTAGGCCTCCATCTTTTATTTTTAACCTTTCGATTGATGTATACATACATAAAAGCAAACATATTGTAAGATGATGAAATTCCAGAAATTGAAAACACCCATGTAATGGGCAGCCAATCAGCAAACAGAACATTGTTAGCACCCAGAAGCCTCCTTGTGTCCCTTTCAGTCATTACTTGCCCCTCAACTCCCCAAATAATTAAAACAAATTTAACAGATTTAAAGAGATGGCAACAAGAGGAATTATTATAAACAGAATCATACTGTAAGCACACTTGCTACAACGCAAAAAAATCTTTTGTAATTCGAGTAAACACCTGTTATCATCTGAGCTTTGATATATATTTGGTTTTGTTAAAGCAGAGCACATTTTAAAATATATTCGACAGCCAAACTGATATTCATTTTGAATTATTTGATAGCTTGAATTATCTGACATTGCTCACCTCCATTGGTAAAAGTACTTAAATTACATATATTTAATTTATTGTCCTTTATGTTTAATGATAACATGGCTAATAGAGAAATGTGATGTGGTGGATGGTTCAGTGTATGACCACTAATTATTTTAATACTATGCATATGTGAACATTATCCTTCAGTTTGTAACCACAATAGTAGATTCTACTGGAATTTGTGAGTATGTGTTATAACCAAAAGAGGGTCTGGCTGCTTGATGGTTGCAGTAAGAAGTTAAAATAACAAGAGCCGGGTATGATAAAAAGAGAGTGAATTTTATTATCCATTGCCAGCAAAGGGGAAAGTGGCTGGAATCCTTTCCAAAAATTGCCAATTTCCAATTTCTGGAGAGATGGCAAGGGTTTAAGAAGAGGGGCTTGGAATGCAAGACAGGAAGGGGGCTAGGAGGTGCCAGATGGTGTGACTTGCTCTGAAGGCTTATCTTGAATTATTGTTCCATCTGGTGAAGTGGCTGGCACCATTGTGGACCTGACAGGTTATAAATCAATCACATTCAATCTTTTTTTTTTTTTTTTTTTTTTTTTTTTTTTTTGAGACGGAGTCTCGCGCTGTGTCACCCAGGCTGGAGTGCAGTGGCGCGTTCTCGGCTCACTGCAAGCTCCGCCTCCCAGGTTCAGGCCATTCTCCTGCCTCAGCCTCCGAGTAGCTGGGACTACAGGCGCCCGCCACCACGCCCGGCTAGTTTTTTTGTATTTTTAGTAGAGACGGGGTTTCACCATGTTAGCCAGGATGGTCTCGATCTCCTGACCTCGTGATCGGCCCGCCTCGGCCTCCCAAAGTGCTGGGATTACAGGCTTGAGCCACCGCGCCCGGCCAATCACATTCAATCTTGCAGTCAATCTCTAGCCCACAGGGAACTCCAGTCTTGAAGTAATCTCCTGCTGGGGAGAGAATACTGGAGGTGCCTGTTTCCTGTCAGGATTTGGTCCTTGAAGCTTCTAAGGAAATATATGACCAGATAAGTGAGCCAGTGTGAACTTAACAAGCATCCGGGTAAATAAATATGCATAAGGCATGGGAGCATAACGTGGGAAAGGGGAGGAAGTGGATTTTTAAAGCACATCCCCAGGCTGTATTTCAAGAAAAAAAGAAAATACTTCTGTAGTTTGTCTCAAGGCTATGTCTTGAGACTAGAAGGAAATAAGAAAAGAAAAAAAAATTAAAACATGGTTTGAAGCTAAGCTGCTCTATTACTCACTGATATAATTTTTGCAAAGGCAGTTTCAATTCCTTCATCTTATGATTAGACTAGTGTCTGTGCAAACTTGCCTTACTTTAAACTGTTCTTAAAATGTTTATTTTGCCCTCTCTGTTTTCATGTGTGTTAATTCCAGTCTTCGATCATGAGCTATTTGGCTACCCCACTCTCATTTGGGGAATTACGCATGTCCCAGGGTTGATCCCTTCAGAAACTACCTGACTGAAAAAATAAATTTATTTGCAGTGAGAAATATAACTGTCATGGCCAGTAGATACCAGAAAGTTGCAGTTTGCGAGGCTTACTGTGCATTAGATTCACCTGGGGTACTTGAGAAGTTTTATAACTTCCCTTTAAGTGCATTACATTGTTGTTCCATTTGGAATTTCACAGGACATATGATTTAATAAACCTAGGTGGGGCCAGGCGCGGTGGCTCACGCCTGTAATCCCAGCACTTTGGGAGGCCGAGGCGGGCGGATCATGAGCTCAGGAGTCCGAGACCAGCTTGGCCAACATGGTGAAACCCCGTCTCTACTAAAAATACAAAAATTAGCTGGGCATGGTGGCGGGTGCCTGTAATCCCAGCTCCTTGGAAGGCTGAAGCAGGAGAATCGTTTGAACCCGGGAGGCGGAGGTTGCAGTAAGCCAAGATCGCGCCATTGCACTCCAGCCTGGGCAACAAGAGCAAAACACTGTCTCAAAACAAAAACAAACAAAACAGATGAATAAACAAAAAAAACACTAAACCTAGGTGGGGCTTGTACATCTGTGTGGCAAACTACACGGAACTAGGCGGTTTTTGTAATGGCTCCTCCATGACCAGGTCTGTACCTTGTCATTTCCCAGACTCTCATGTTTCATCCCCTTCCCCAAACCCCCATTTAATTGTTACTCTCCCAAGCCTGCCCTCTTCTGATACTATTCATTGCACTATTCCTTTTAGCCTTTATTTCAGCATGAAAATCTAATAACTTATTGTTCACATTTCAGAACTCTAGTTAACTGGCCAATGCATAATAAGGTGTTACTGGGTGGTAATTGCCTAATATGATAACTCCCCAACTCACTATTTAGCCAGAGCATTCCAACCTTTTACTCAATCATTGCCGTAAAGGGTAACATTTGTATCCTTGGTAGTTCAAGGCAGAAAATCTGAGCAAGGGAGCTACTTAGCCTATCGGAAGTCATTTGAAGATCATTATCAATTCTCCCTACACATCTAGCTGTCTTTGCATATATCCCAGAGGCTAAGTGATTCAACAAAAGCTCATTGCGTTTTGTGATCTCATTGTTGATGGTCTCTGCCATTTTACTATGCGGTCTAAAGTGACTGCACGTGAAACCATACTTGATGACAAGAAAAGGGACAGAAAAGGGACAGAAAGAAGTCTCATCTACCACCATAGAGAATGCTAAACCCATCAACTTCTGTGTGAATTTCTACTGTCGTTTCATGGTATCTGGATTCTCTAGCCAGTTTACAGCCCAACGACTTGCCAGTTTTCTTGATTTCCTTTTCCGTAGGTTCACTGTGGGCACACTGGTATTCAGTGAGTTGTTTAAGTAGCAGCGACTATTGACAGCTTTAGCCTCTCAGAAAATCTTGGGCTTTCCTAATGTAGCTTATGGATGATCTTGTTTCTCTAACCCCGATTTTTTTTTTAAGTTACTTATTTATTTTGAATAAGTAATACATTAACATGGATCAAAAATTAAAGTAATAAGTTTTACATTTAGAACCCCCATACCTACTCCTGTCCCCATCTAACTTACACTTTCTACTCCAATAAATAACATTATTCGTTTCTTATATATCCTTTCAGTGTTCCTTCTTCTTCTTCCTTCTTCTTCTTCTTTTCTTTTTTGTAGAGACAGGGGTCTTGGTATGTTGTCCAGGATGGTCTCGAACTCCTTGCCTCCAGCGATTATCCGGCTTTAGCCTCCCAAAGGGCTGGGATACAGTCGTGAGCCACCGTGTCCTGCTGGTGTTTCTTTAGGCAACCACAAGCCATATATATATATATATATATTTTAAATAGAGACAGGAGACAGGGTTTCTCTCTGCCACCCAGACCAGAGTGTAGTGGCGCCATCATAGCTTACTGCAGCTTTGATATAGAATGAGCTCCCTCATTCTTAAGCTTCATATAGTACAGTATTCAATTGTATTGATGTACCATAGTTTAACTAGTCCTTTATTGATAGACACTTGGGATTTTTCCTGTCTCTTGCTATGACAAACAACGAGAAAATGTACATACATAAATACATAAAGTCCAGATCTATCCTTACACTAGATTCACAGAAATGAAACTGCTGGCTCAAAGGGTAAATCTATTAGATCTTTGTGTCACTTAGAGTTTACCAATTTTTTTTTTTTTTTTTTTTTTTGAGACAGAGTCTCGCTCTGTCGCCCAGGCTGGAGTGCAGTGGCGAGATCTCGGCTCACTGCAAGCTCCGCCGCCTGGGTTCACGCCATTCTCCTGCCTCAGCCTCCCGAGTAGCTGGGACTACAGGCGCCTGACACCACGCCCGGCTAATTTTTTGTATTTTTAGTGGAGACAGGGAGACGGGGTTTCACCGTGTTAGCCAAGATGGTCTCAATCTCCTGACCTCGTGATCCGCCCGCCTCGGCCTCCCAAAGTGCTAGGATTACAGGCGTGAACAACCGCGCCCGGCAAAACTTTACCTTTTCTTTCTTTCTTTTTTTTTTTTTAAATACAAATAGAAACATCTTTTTATTGAAATAAGTCAAGGTATTAAATGAAGAGTTATGTTAAACATACTACAATGGATTATAACTGTCTATTAAATTATATCCCCAAAGAAACTATAAACTTCTAAAGGCAAGAAATATATCTTTCTGCTTGACATAGAGCAAGTATTCAACATATGAATACCTAAATTAGTACAGGAGCAGACACAGGAACATTTATGTTTCCTTACATTCAAGGCAAGAGTTTGTTTAGTACCATAGAGCCAAACTGAAGTGACAAAAATAGTATTATTCATGTACGATTAAGGCAGCCTATGAAAAAAGTCATGTTTAATTATGATACTAATTAACACTCATTGAACAAAATGGAATTTAGACCTAAGATGGAAAGGAGTGGTATTGTTTGTTCTTAACTCACAAAGAAGCCTGTGTTTTCACTTAACCGCTAAAGGAATTCTATTTCACTGCCACTTTATGTAACTTATTTTCCTGGTTTTTCCACCACTCTTATATCCTTCGATGCTGGTATTTTCTAGGTCCAGATGAGATTTAAAGTAAGTTCTTTTAAAAAGCTGATTCTAAAGAATAAAAGTTTAGCCTCCTATGTTAGAAAATTGGTTAATGTAGAGTGACAGATATAATACCAAAGTGTTGCAACAGTCTGATATGGACATCAAATGGCCTGAATACACCAAAGAGGATTTAGGGACCTCTCGTGGTAAAAAAATATAGTACAACCTGAATATTAAAAATCCTTTTTTTTCGGTTTAACAAACAATTCTGCCACATCACTATTTCTATCATCACTGAATAAGCTTTTTCTTGTTAACTGTGTCACTACTGTTTGCATGATTTTTGGCCAGAATTTTCAAAGCTGCTGTCCGAGGGGACTAGAGATGCCAGGATGCTAACACTTCCATGGTCAGCCTCCAAATAAGGTCTGTTGTTGTTTCCATTGCATAGTATAATTTAGAAGAGATTTAAATATTTGTAATCTTTACAAGTTATATAAGAGCATGCTAGTGAACAGATAAAATGTTTAGCGATGAACTGTTTAAATGTACTTGCTGTAGAGATGATATAATTAATTTTCTGTAAAAAAGAAACTTTTTTCTTTGCTAAGAGACACTGAAATATTTGTTGGACGATAAAAGAGACAAATTTATTTTATTTATAGGTGGCAAAAAATAAAATTAAAATTTATTAAAACATATTTGCTGTTTATATAACAAAATATATGGTTTATATCTAATTTTATCATTAAATAAAGAAATCTAGAATATCTAGATTGTGTAAAGTGAAAATCTATATGCTAAATATAATGCTTGGAAAGTCTCTCAAATAAAAACGGGGAAATGAAGTACAGAATATATGAGAAAAACATAATATATAAAATTTACATTTTAATAGCATCTGATTTCCAGCTCTGTAATTTAATTTGCATATCCTGGCCCTACTCCAAAAATTCTGATTTAATTGGTTTGGGGTAGGGCCACAACATTGGTATTTTTTTTTTTTTTTTAAAGCTTCCCAGGTAGTCCTAATGTGCTACCAGGATTAAGAATTGTTGCCCTGAAATATAAAAACTTTACCTTTTCTATATAGCTATGCTGTTGTCTCAAGACCATTGATTTAAAATAAAAGTCCATTATTACCCCACTGATTTGACTCGGTACTAATTTTCTATATGCATTTGGTTCTATTTATAGACTTTCTATTCTGTCCCATTGGTCTTTCTACTCATGTTCCAGTGACTCAATGTGTGCGTTTTTCATTTTGCAAGGTTAGCTCACCATAGTTTTATTAGGGAGGGGACTGGTACTGTAACAAAGATTGTACACAAGCAGTTTAAACAAGATAGAAGTTGATTTCTCTGTCATGTTAACAGTATAGAGGTGAGTGGTCCAGGGCTGGTGAGAAAGCACTACCATCACTGAGGCCAAGGTGGCTGCCCCAGCTTCTGCCATCTCCTAGTCAAGGGCCAAAAGACAGCATGAACTTTCCTTTTTAGGGTCACTATGTGGCAATGGCTTACATCAGTTGTCCAGAACTTGGTCACATGGCCACTCCAAGCCACAAGGAAGATGGAGAAATGTAGTCTCTTGCTGGATAGCCATGTGTTTGATTAAAATTTAGGAGTTCTATTAGTAAAGAAAGGGAAAATGGTCTCTGTCACAATGGTGACCTGATGGTAAGGACCCCAATGTAGAAGGTATCGGGGCATTCTAACGTAAATAATGGCATAAACTTTCCTCCAGGAATTCACAATAGGGGATTGGTACAGAGGAGTCTAGGATTCATATAGGCTGTACCTCTTACCTTCACATTTTTGGGATTCTCTTTGCTTAGAATTGTATTTACTATTTGTTAGAGCTCTTGCACACTCTTTCTCTTTTTCTGCATATGTTGCTGTATGTGTGCATTTTTTTTGTTGTTCTTTTCTCACTGCTTTACTCACATGTCCCCGGAGTTATCAATCTATTTCTGAGGCAACTCTTGGGGCTTGTTAATGAATTAATTGGCAAAAAGAAGCCTCTCAGGGAACAAAAGCCCGAGCCTGTTTATACCTCTGAACTTCCTATCTCCCTTCCTTTGCTACCTCCCTTGAATGTGATAAAGAATAGACAATTTAAGTGGCTCAAGTAAGTGGCTCTTTTATATTTACAGAAGGCTACACTTGTATATAAAAGGGGATCTGGGTAATAGATAACTAAAGGATAGGAAAAAGCCACAAAGGAAAGATTCTATAGCCTTAGAGAGACCATATGATTTACCACCTAAACTGGGATACTTTAAAGAGTTTAGGTAGGCTGGGCGTGGTGGCTCACGCCTGTAGTCCTAGCTACTTGGGAGACTGAAGCAGGAGGATCCCTTGAACCCCGGAGGTTGAGCCTGATTGCAGTGAGCTGATTGTTGGACTGCACTCCAGCCTGGGAGACAGAGCGAGGTCCTGTCTTTAAAACAAGCAAACAACATCCCCCCCACAAAAAAAATAACCACACACAGATTTTTTTGGGGCATACACGTATTTTGATCAGTTGCTTAGCTATCTCTGTCTCTAATACCATGTTACTGGTAATTTTCTGAAAAATGTATTTTTTTCAATATGGTCTTATTGTTTTAAGTTTTTTCATAAAATTGCCTGCAATCTGTCTCACAGTTGCATTTTATGGTTAACAAATTTAACATTACAGGTATCTTCAATTGATTTTTCTCTATAGATCATGTCTACCTAAAAGGAAGAAGTGTAGGTAAAATATGGAGAGGTCATTTCGGCCATGGCTGAGAACTGCAGCCTGGGACACACTTCCAGGTTGCCTTGAACAGTACTCTGGAGAACAATGGGGAGGTTCAAATTTTTTAAGAAAAAAGGATGAATCAGGAGAGGGGGTAATTGCAAAGTTGTTTGTCAAGAATTCTCATTGGTTTAAATAAATTACATTGGGCTGGGTGTGGTGGCTCACACCTGTAATCCCAGCACTTTGGGAGGCCGAGTCAGGCAGATCACTTGAGGTCAGGAGTTCGAGACCAGCCTGGCCAACATGGTGAAACTCCGTCTCTACTAAAAATACAAAATTAGCCAGGTGTGTTGGCATGCACCTGTAATCCCAGCTACTCAGGAGGTTGAGGTATGAGAACCGCTTGAATCCGGGAAGCGGAAGTTGTAGTGAGCTGATATTGTGTCCCTGCACTCCAGCCTGGGCAACAGAGTCAGACTCTGTCTCAAAAAAAAAAAAAAAAAAAAAACCAACAAGGGAGTCTCTCTAGACCAAACTAGAAAGATGGACTCTCATATCCACATCATAACCTCATCATGGGAGTTACATCTCATCACTTTTGCCACATTCTATTGGTTAGAAGCCAGTCATAGGTCCAGCTCACATTCAAGGGGAGGAAATTATAGAAAGATGTGAACACTAGAGGGCAGAGATCATGGGCACCATCTTAGAATTCTTCCCAGTGTTCCCTGGGAAATGGCTCCGAGATTGAGATTTGTGTGCAGGTGGATTACTGGGGGTTGCTTCTGGGAACAACACCTGTAAAGGAGTAAGGAAATCAGACTTGGGATAGAGAGGGATAAGTTTCAATAGAGGCTTCAGCCAACCCCACAGACAGTTCTGAAGCAGAGCTGGTCCTTTAAGAGATGTCCTGAAATGAAGCAAAGAAGCCAGGCCTTTAGAACTGCATTGAGCAATCACCGACGGATGCCCCAGGGAAGTGGGTATAACCTTAGGCAAGGCAGCTTCCTTCAACAGAGGGCAGTTTCTGGGGAGAGACTCAGCTGTGAGCTGTCAGTAACTAATACTCCCATCAGCTAATAATGAGTGCCTCAGTTCTGAAAGGGAATCTGAGTGATACATCATCATTACACTTGGTTAACTGGAATATCTCCTGAGTCAGTATACATATTTTCCCAGCACGGTGAATAAAAGTCAGTTGAATGAGAAATTGAAAGTACCTCTGATTGGTCCCCTCCTGCAACCAATCAGGCTGGTGGCAGGCCAAGTTTTCATTTGTATAGGAGTGTAACTGTGTAACTTCACTTCAGCTTCTGATTGGTCGCTTTCTGCAACCACTCAGACTGATCATGGACCACTACATCATTTGCATGGGGTGTAATGGGAAACCTCTAGAGGGTATTTAAACCCCAGAAACTTCTGTAATCAAGCTCTTGAGCTGCTTGCTCAGGCCTGCTCTCGCCCTGTGGAGTATACTTTTGAAACCGCCTTTGCAAAAATCATAACTGAGGAAATTATGACAGTGAAAGAGATCAGACCTAACCTACCCTATCTTCCTTCTAACTTCTAAAATGTCTTTGTTCATTCCTGGGTATAGGGCAAACTAGCCTTGGGAAGGAATTTATAGTGTAAACTCTGAGACAAAATTGATAATAGCCCTTTCCCCTTCTTGGCGGGGACCAGATTAGAAATTACGGTTTAGGGACCATGCAGCCTTTGGCTGCAAATGTCTGAACCTCCCCAAATTGCTCCTGGGAATAACATCACCATTGCAAAACCTAAGATCAGTGCTTGAGATGTTTTGCAGCCCCTGCATTCTCATGCAGCAGAGGACACCACCCAGACTGATAATCTAGCTCAACTAGCTCCAGGATCCTACCCAGGAAGAACTCACTTCTGCAAGAATTCACTTCGACCCCGTTAGTTCATCTTCATTCCGACCAATTAGCACTCCCCACTTTCCCAACCCATACCCGCCAAATTATCCTTAAAAACTCTGATTCCGGAATGCTCAGGGAGACTGATTTGAGTGATGATAAAACTCTGGTCTCCCGCACAACCGCTCTGCCTGAATTACTCTTTCGCCATTGCAATTTCCCTGTCTTGATAAATCAGCTCTGTCTAGGCAGCGGACAAAGTGAACCCATTGGGCGGTTACACTTTCGTTTTCAATACATCTCTGCTTTTATTGCTTAATTCTTTCCTTGCTTTGTGCATTTTGTCCCGTTCTTAGTTCAAGGCTCCAAGAATTTGGACACCCCCACAGGTAACAAAACTACAGGTACCCGCCACCACGTCTAGCTAACTTTTTGTATTTTTAGTAGAGATGGGGTTTTGCCATGTTGCTCAGGCTGGGTTTATTTTTTATTTTTTTATTTTTTGTATTTTTAGTAGAGATGGGGTTTTGCTATGTTGCTCAGGCTGGTCTCGAACCACCTGGCTCGAGCAGTCCGCCAGCCTTGGCCTCCCAAAGTGCCGGGATTAAAGGCGTGGGCCAAGGCGCTTGGCCCACTAAACTTCTTTGTGCATCAGCTACTTCATTTGCCTAATGAGGATGAAAGTAGTCACTTCTGCGTTTTGTGAGCTTTGGTTAATACACGAAAAATGCCATATCTGTTTGCCATTAGCATCCATCATGCCATAACCAAAAAAATTACATTGCATTTTTATTTTTAAAAAGGTGGGGGCCAGAGTGGACCTGGGCCTTTTCCAACTTATGAGAGGTCTCTTATTAAGTAAGCCTTAAGTAGCAGAATTCCATGAAGGGAGCTGGGAAACCAAGATTTTCTAAAAGGAGGTGGTATTTGCATTAATCCTGGCAGGGCAGCTGCGAATTCCACGGGATTGGGGGTGGCGCCTTCTCCAAGGCAGTCCTGGGCTTACGCTGGGCTGCGGCTGCTCCGGGCGCGCTTCCGGGAAACGCAGCGGCGCCGACCTTGGGTCTCGCACATTCTTCACGTCCGTTCGTAGCGTCACCCGGATCTTCGCCGCTTCACTTGTGGGCCCCTCGGCGACGCTTCCCGCTCCGCCCCTAAGTCGGGAAGGTTCTTTGCGGTTCGCGGCGTGCCGGACGTGACAAACGGAAGCCGCACGTCTCACTAGTACCTTCGCAGACGGACAGCGCCAGGGAGCAATGGCAGCGCGCCGACCGCGATGGGCCGTGGCCAATAGCGGCTGCTCTGCACGGCGCGCCGGGAGCAGCGGCCGGGAAGGGGCGGTGCGGGAGGCGGGGTGTGGGGCGGCAGTGCAGCGCCTGTTCCTGCCCGCGTGGTGTTCGGCATTCTTCTCGTCTCCCGAGCGCACGTCTGCGGTAGGCTCCCTGGTTGTCCGAATCACCGACCTCTCTTCCCAGCTGTATTTCCAAAATGTCGCTTTCTAATAAGCTGACGCTGGACAAACTGGATGTTAAAGGGAAGCGGGTCGTTATGAGGTAATTCTGCACGTTTGCCCGCGTGGCCTCTGTGCTCTGTCGCAAACCTCTTTGGCCTGAGCCGACTTGTTCTCTCGTCTGCTCTACGTCGCTTTTTGCTTTTGGCTGGGCCCCACGGGTCCTAGGCTTGGAGGGCGAGGCTGCTCACGGGTTTGGTGGTTTCTAGCCGCATTTTCTGCAGCCCAGAAAGCAGCCGAAACCCCCTTCGGGGATGGGTCCCACTAAGGAAGGGCTGAGATTGCTGCTGGGACCCATTTTATCCTTTTTCCTATTGGTGAAATGCAGTTCCGTTGCCTCCACCTCCCAGTCGGCGAGATGAGACTTAATGCTTATCCTGCAAATCTCTAGGCTTCAAGGAAGGGACCTTGAAAGGTCATTTTGTTAATTTCCCTTCCCCCACACTCCTAGACCGTCGCAGACAAATGAGAAACGGCCCACATCTCACAGGTCCCTGCACAAAAGGATATCTTTCCAAGAGGATGTTGATTTAACTGTTCAGGAGTAGACCCCCCAGTCCCCCGCCCCTAAAGAATTGGGGTGGGAGGGTAGGGCGGGGCGCACCGGAGGAGGCCCTGCAGAGCTTATGTAACAGGCCTCTGCTGCCCTGCAGCGTGGTATCGTTGGACTCTTGGGCACAGGATTTGCATCAGGATTGTGACATACTAGGTAATGGTAGAGCAGGGTGTGGCTGCTCATACTTGCTGGCCTCCAACCTCATCCCCACGTGTGGCTAGAAAAGCAGAATTTTGAAAGTGGGGGAAGGTTCCTTGTGCACTTTGGGTCTCTTACTCTGCTCATGTGGATCTCTGGTCACTTGCCAACAGGGCTTCTCTCTTATCTGCCAGAATTGTTGGTATAGTGTGGAGCTTTTACCTTTATCCTTTTTGTCACGTGTGGTATATTTGTGCATGCCAGGAGCAAGGTGCAGGAGGATGAGTCGGTATGTAACTGATGGACTTGACTGTTCATATACCTTAACAGGATCCAAGAGTGGTGTTTTTGAGGGGTCATAAAGGTTTCTGTTGATAGCATTTTGCAACCTTGACCTTTTTGGGAAGTGGTTGATTGATGGGTAGGCATGTGGCTGGTGTAATCTAGCCCCTTTTCCAATTTGGGCTGGTTCAAATGAGGGCTTGTGTTGGATATTAACAGACACATAAGTCAGTAGGAGATCTTCCTTTACTCTAACTTTAAACATACGAGGACACGTTTGAGTTAGGGAAGTGTATGGGTACTCTAAAAGTACATGTAGCTCTCCCCTTCTCTCTAATTTCACTTTGGTCAGTATTACTTTGCAGGTAACCTCTGCCCTGCTGTGGAGATAGAATAATCCAATAATTTATGTCCATGAAAAATACCTGATTTCCACATTTCCCCAAATGGCATAGGCCTTTGTAATCTGGACAAAGTAGGAATCACAGCCATGTTAGTACTAGAAGAGTGCCCTTTCTGGCCCTCATATAATCCTAATAAAAGGGGATAGACCCTGTAAAAAACAGGACAGGTGGACATTGGCATGCAACTAGCTTTTAGGTTTTAATTAGTTCCTTGCATCTCCCCTGTGTTCGAGGCTGATTCTTCCAGATGCATGGACCAACTAAAAGACAAGGAGTGGGACATCATGCGGATAACCTTCCTATAATTGCAGTCTTGGGCTTTATTTCCTCTCTCTGTAGGGAAACTGGCTTGAAGAAGCTAGCTGGGGGTGGGATTGTAGGAGCTGCTTAACTTTTCTCCTTCTGGACCTAATAAAGTTTCTTTTAGCACACACCAACCCAAAGCCTTGAAATGATTGGCTAGTCATGTTTTGCCGATGGAAAATGACCTGTTCAGGGTCACTGAACTACTAAGGTGGTGGTGGCAGAGCTGGGAGTAGAATTTGGGTCTCCTTGGCTATCAGCTAGATCCTCTAGATCAGCTAGATATTCGAGACAATATCAGCTAGATATTCGAGACAATGACCAAGGATACGTTGAAATAGACCTTTCTCCTGTAATAGACTTTTCTCCTGTAATCTGGATACCTTCTTATTTAGGCTGAGGACAGGAAGTTACATCGTTCCCTGATTATTAATGTGTTTCTTTTGAACAGAGAGTTTCATTGTAGGCCTACTTTTTTGGAGGTGCCTAGGCAGCCATGTGGTGTCAGCTCAATTCTTTTTTGTTTCAACGTGGTGGTTGCTGGCAGTGTTTCCGGAGTGGGGCTTCCTGAGTTGAGTAGTGGCTGCCTCATTTGTCGTCTTTGTCCTGCAGAAGTGAACTCTGGTATTTGCTGACTCTTCTGGTCCACTGGTTTGGATTGCCAAGGGAAATTGTTTTGTTGAAGGAAAACGGGGTAGCCAGAAACCTCTGACTTGTTAATTACCAGGTTCCATCTCAGTTTTTTAGGACTCCCCAGTTGACTTTACACCCTCTTTGAATACACTTCTGCTTATTTTTGTGGTAATTTCCTTTCTTTCTCTCATAGGTTGCCAGTCATCCTTTGCTTGCACTTCCTTTTTGCTTGCTCCTGCCTGTTTTTTTTTTAAACCTCACTGGTTTTCTCCAACCTGTTGTAACTTGTAAAGAAACTGCTTTGATGTAGTGGGAAGAGAAACAGGAAAAAATTGAGAGCAGAGAAAAAGTCTCTAAGACACCCACAATATCCCAGTTTTCCATGTGGGGCAGTGAAGGACATGGTTCCTTTGAGAGTTTTTAATGGAACTGGACCTGGGACCTGAGATTTCAGGGGATAGAGACTTGATATTCTTATTCCAGCTAAACCAGTATATTTTTAATGTTTTATTTTGAAATAATTAAAGATTCTTGGGAGGTTACGAAGTTAGAGAGGTCTTGTGTTCACCCATTTTCCCCCAATGAATGCATCTTACCTAATTATAGTACAATATCAAAAGTAGGAAATTGCATTGGTATAAAGTGTGTATGGTTCTATGCCATTTTTACGTGCATAGATTTGTGTAACCACCACCACAATCAAGATACAGAACTATTCATTCAATCACCACCAAGATCTCCTTCTTGCTACCCCTTTATAATAATAACCAACCTGTTTCCTAACTCCTGGTAACTACTGATCTATCCACTGTTTCTAAAATTTTGTCACTTCAAAAATACTATACAGATAGAATCACTTGGTGTATAACCTTTTGGGATTAACTTTTTTCACTTAGCATAATGTCCTCAAAATTTATCCACATTGTCACATGTATCAAAAGTTCATTCCTGTGTATTCTTGAGTAGTAGTCCGTGATATGGATGTATCATAGTTTCTTTAACTATCATTGAAGGGTATTAGGGTTGTTTCTGATTTGGGGCTATTACAAATAAAGCTGCTGTGAACATTTGTATACAAGTCTTGGTATGGACATATGCTGTCATTTTTCATGGGTAAACACCTAGGAGTGGAATTGCTGGGCCACATCCTTTTGAGGTATCCCCAGACTGTTTTCCAAGGTGGCTGCAGCATTTTACATTTCTACCAGCAGTATGTGAATAATGAGTTTCTCTGCATCATTACCAGCACTTGGTGGTGCTATTATTTTTTATTTTAGTTATTCTTCGTTCTGATGGCTATGTAGTAATAACTGACTTTGTGCCTGAAGTAAAGCTCAGGAGTGTTATAAGGAAACGAAAAAAAAAAAAAAAAAAGGAAATTGTGCATATTTTATGTAAAATGGAACCAGTAGAATCTGTAGGCAAGAGCAGTTTCTGTGTTGGAGTCCTCAGAGGAGAAGTAAAAGCAGAGCTGTTTGAGTGTAGGAGATGAGGGGAGGTAATCCAGAGGGCATTGAGGAGAGAGTATAAACCAAGTCTAATTCATTAGTAAGCTGACACCATGGCAGCTAGGGTAGATGAGACAGATTCTTAGGTGTCTCTGCCCAAAGATATTCCTCTCTGTAAGGGTCAGGGGTAGAGAGTAGCACTGCAAGAAGTGGCTTGTGCCCATCCTTTTGCCATTAGTCCTTTTGAGCATAGGCCTTCTGGGAGGTTGCATGGGGCAAAATGACCCATGGTAATGGGATACTCTCTCTTCTTTGGAATGTACTTTAAGGCTGGCAGGCACCTTGTTCAGGATATTTAAAGAAGACAGAGAATCAAGTGGCCTGAAGCAAAGTAGAGTGTATTTCTTTCATCAGAGGCTTACTGTCTTTAATTTTGAAGACTTTAAAACATGTTTTAATATAGAATTATTTTTCCTCAACCTACCTTTGGAAAGGCTGTTTCTTCAGTGAGGTGCATTGGAGTTCAGGCCTAGTGGATATAGGAAATTGGTGGTCTTCTCAGTATGTCTGTAGGAGTTTGTAATTGCCTTAGCCTTAGAGAGGAAGGGGTATTTAAAAAGGCAGATGAAAAAGATGGAGGCTTATAATCAAGGATAGCAGCGGTCTTCTTGATTAGGTCATACTTCGCTGTAGTCCCTTTGCAAGTGATGCTAGCTAGCTGTTTTTAGTAGTGGTTGATGTACTTGTCAAATCACAGAATTACATGTTGGGGAAACATATAACAACAACTAACACTTTTATGGCACTTACTGTGTGTCGGGTACACTTCTAAGCACTTTACAAATTGCTGGCTGACTTAAGTCTCTCAATAACTACGAGGTAGATACTGTCATCCCCATGAGAAAAAAATCACTTAAAAATGATCATGGTAGGCACAGAATATAGCTACTATACATTATTGTTTTCATTCACATTGAAGTAGGCTGAGGTTCCAAGGAGTTCAGAATAATTGGTTCTTAAGAATGGTAACACAGTAATCTGTTGGGTAAGAGAGACTGCAGTGCATTATTATCTTGTGTCATCTTGATTACTTCCCTTCTAATTTGCCTGTTTGTCAGGTGGGCTGGGGCACATGTCCCACCCTCTCTTCTCAGGCTTTTTGAAAGAGGCTGTCTTATGTTAGTGTGTATTGCTTGAAGGACCCCTAGTCTTAAGGCCCCAGACTTTCTCCAAAAAGAATGATTTTTCTCTTAGTGTGTTTTATTTTTCCAGTTAATTTTTTTCTCCAGTCATGTTAGTTTCACAAGGACCCAGAAATAGTATCAAGGGAATTAGGATCAAGATGCATTCCTTATTATTCCTCACCCCTCCAGCTGCTACCCAGATACTATCGTGCCAGACCCAGACAGATATCTTTTTAGATGTAACTGGCTTTAGCTTGCCAGATCTTCAGGGCTAGTTCCTGTGATTTAAGTTAGGTTTTATTTTTTAAAAATTCTTTTAAAAGTATGAATACATACCTAAAAGGGCACAAATCACAATTTCAAAGAATTACCACAGAATGAGCACATTTGTATGATCACTGAGGTTAAGAGATAGAACATTACCAGAACCCCAAAGCCTCTGGTGTCCTATCCCAGTCACCACTCCCTCCATCCTCCCCATGACTAACGACTATTTTAACTTTTAATGCCACTGATTATTTTTAAGATGAGATTTGAATTTCCGACTTATTTAACTGGTTCATTAAAAGTGCATCTCCTAATCTTTGATGGAACAATAAGTTGATCATGGTCTTGAATCTTTCTTTTTTAGAGTCGACTTCAATGTTCCTATGAAGAACAACCAGATAACAAACAACCAGAGGTAAGGTCCCTGCTAAGCCTTGGGCTGGGTTTAAATGTGTGGGTACATAGGATGAAACGTTTTTCCTTTCATATTGTGTTATGGAACTGTAGCAACTTGAGACATGTGATTTTGGCTTTCTATCAACCCACTATCTGATCTGCTTTCTTATTTATGAGAATATACAAATGTAAGCAAAATCTTAAGAAAGTGTAAGAATATACAAATGTAAGCAAAAATCTTTTTTTTTTTTTTTTGAGACGGAGTCTCGCTCTGTCGCCCAGGCTGGAGTGCAGTGGCCGGATCTCAGCTCACTGCAAGCTCCGCCTCCCAGGTTTACGCCATTCTGCCGCCTCAGCCTCCCGAGTAGCTGGGACTACAGACGCCCGCCACCTCGCCCGGCTAGTTTTTTGTATTTTTAGTAGAGACGGGGTTTCACCGTGTTAGCCAGGATGGTCTCGATCTCCTGACCTCGTGATCCACCCGCCTTGGCCTCCCAAAGTGCTGGGATTACAGGCTTGAGCCACCGCACCCGGCCCCTGTAAGCAAAATCTTAAGAAAATTAGAAGAATTTGGAGTTCATTTTCCTTTTTTTGAGATAGGGTCTCACTCTGTCACCCAGACTGGAGTGTAGTGATGTAATCACGGTTCACTGCAGCCTTAACCTTCTGGGCTCAAGCAATCCTCTGGCCTCAGCTTCCCGACTAGCTGGGAAAACAGATGCATGCCACTACGCCTGGTTAAATTAAAACAATATGTTTTTGTAGAGATGGGGTCTCACTGTGTTGCCTAGGCTTGTTCTCAAACTCCTGGACTCAAGTGATCCTCCTGTCTTGGCTTCCTAAAGTGCTGGGACCACAGGTGTGAGCCACCACACCTGGCAGAGGTATTCATTTTTAAAGAATATAAAAGCTGGCTGGGTGCGGTGGCTCACACCTGTAATCCCAGCACTTTGGAAGGCCGAGGCAGGAGGATTGCTTGAGGCCAGTAGTTCGAGAACAGCCTGGCCAACATAGTGAGACATCATCTCTATAAAACACACAAAAATAAAAAGAATATAAAAGTTTACAGTTACTTGGCTTCTCTTGCAAATTAAGAACTATGTAAGAGAAGGATTTTAAAAGTACCAGTAGTTATTAAGGTTATGTGTAGTTTTACAAGCCCTCATTCCAGATGGCTCAGATAAAGTCAATTTTTGAGAATTTTCATCTGTTTTTGCTTCCAAAAAACAAACAGGAAAGACTTCGGAAGTACATTTTCAGTCAGTTTAGCTGCTCCAATGTCTTGGATCCTAGATTCAGAAACAGAAATTTTAAGTGAGAGTACTGTTCTTGCTTTTGACTAGATTGTAAAAAGTCTTTATTTATTTTTGTCTTTACTTTTTAAGTTTTGATTTTAGTAGAATATATATATATATATGGGTTACATGAGATATTTTGATACAAGCATGCAGTACATAATAATCACATCAGGTTAAATGGGGTATCCATCAAGAAGGTTTTTATTTAATTTTTTTTTTTTTTTTTGAGACAGGGCCTTGTTCTGTCGCCCAGGCTGGAGTGCAATGGCACGATCTTGGCTCACTGCAATCTCTGCCTCCTGGGCTCAAGTGATCCTCCCATCTCAGCCTCCCAGGGAGCTGGGACCACAGGTGTGGGCCACCACACCTGGCTACTTTTTTGTATTTTTTTTTTTTTGTAGAGACAGGGTTTTGCCATGTTGCCCAGGCTGGCCTTGAATTCCTGGACCCTGCCCACCTTGGCCTCTCAAAGTGCTGGGATTACAGGCGTGAGCTACTGTGCTCAGCCTATTTTAAATTTTAAATGAAGGGTTGTACTGGCAAGGTGCTTTCCGATGATGTAGACCAGTGGCATCTAATAGAAATATAATGTGAGCCAAATTGTATTAATTAAATTAAAGGGACATTTAACTTTTTTGGTACTAAGTCTTTAAGATCTGGCATGTGTTTTTATACTTACAGCACATCTCAATTTGATCTAGTTATATATCTGGTACTCAACAGACACACAGACTTAAATGACTGTCATATTGGATGGTGCAGGTCTAGACCCAGAACATTTTCAGGTATTCGTCCCAGAATAGAGCCTGTCATTTTGCCAAGCACATCCCTTATATCTGTTAAATATTAATAGCATAAGATATTTTAGAAATACAACTTTTTTAATCATTCCATTCTTTGCTCAGATGTCATCTTATCACACTGTCCCTGGCCATCTTATCTAAAAATCTCCTCTACCATTGTTCTCCGATTATTTTTGTCCTCAAAAGTAGGGAGACAAAAATGAGGAACAATGGTGTGTTTTTTTCTGTATCTCACCATCTGATGTATTACATGTACACACACATACGTACATGTTTATTGTCTCTCTCCATTAGAATTTCACTTCCATGAGAACATAGACTTTTTAAAAAAGTTTTCCGTTTCATTCTCAGAACCTGGAATGATGCCTGGCACAAAAGAAGCATTCAGTAACTATTTGGTGAATAAATAAATGCTTTTCTTTATCAATTTTAATTTCTTATAAACTGGCAAAATGGCAAGTTAGTAGCAGGTTTGTAACAAAACTTTTAAATGTCTAAAGGGAGTTAATTTTTTGGTTAATTTATAATGGAATAAACGTGATACATTATGGAAACCAAGCTCTGTACAGTGCAATTATTTTTTCCTACATAAAAAAGTGACTTAGTATCTATTAATATAATAGGTGCAGAAAAGTTACTACATGTTTTTGATTTTTCCCCAAATTTCCTTTGATGGTTTCAAGATTTGAGAATTTTATGTATTTTCCATAGTCATATAAGAAGAGTGTGTTCAGGGGTCCCCCAGGACCACCCACATATCTCATGATGATTTACTAGGATTCAGAGTTGTTCTCATGGCTGAAGTGTATTACAGTGAAAGAATGCATGACAAGATTAGGAAGAGGAAAAGACCATGGGGCTGTCTAGAGAAATCCATGGGCTTCCAGTTTCCCGTGAGGGGACACATCAAGTGTTTTTCTTCAGCTGTGAAAAATGCAGTAATTGTCTGCAATGTTTCTGCCTGGAGAAGCCTGCTAGAGACTCAGATCCCAAGATTTTTGTTGGAAACTGGTCATGTAGGTATCCTCTGCCTAGCAACTACCAAAATTCCAAACTTTGGCTGGGTGTGGTGGCTCATGCCTGTATTCCCAGCAGTTTGGGAGGCTGAGGCCGGCAGATAACTCGAGCCCAGGAGTTCAAGACCAGCCTGGACAACATGGCAAAACCCCTACAAAAAATACAAAAATTAGCTGGGCATGGTGGTGCATTCCTGTAATTCCAGCGACTTGGGAGGCTGAGGTGGGAAGATCACCTGAGCCCCCGGGGAGGTTGAAGCTGCAGTGAGCCGAGATTGTGCCTCTCCACTCCAGCCTGCTGGGTGACAGAGTGAGACCCTGTCTCAAAAAAAAAAAAAAAAACAAAAACTAGACTTCTAGAGTGGGGCAGGTGTTCAGCATAAATCACCATGTTTGTATAGACAGTCTAGGAAGAGTGAATAGCCCTTGTCGGTCTTGTCACTTGTCAGTTAACTTTGAAAGCCAAGTTCCCAGATACCAGCCAGGATCCAATCTTGCAAACAGGCCCTTCTGTAGATAGCAGCCTCAGGCCTGCTGTGTTAACTGTTTTCTGTGAAAGGGGCAGATACATAATGAGATTGTACAATCCTAGGTGGAGGGTTGGCATTGTATTTAACTTCTTCCCCTAAGGACCACCACTGAATTACTGATAAGTAGATTTGAAGGAACTTGGAGAAGAAAAGGAACTTTATGCTTTATGAGGTTATCAATAAAGTAGTTCCCACTAATTTCTAGGACTAACTTCTTTCTGTTTGTTGTCTCTTTTTGGTTGCAGGATTAAGGCTGCTGTCCCAAGCATCAAATTCTGCTTGGACAATGGAGCCAAGTCGGTAGTCCTTATGAGCCACTTAGGCCGGCCTGATGGTGTCCCTATGCCTGACAAGTACTCCTTAGAGCCAGTTGCTGTAGAACTCAAGTCTCTGCTGGGCAAGTAAGTGCCAGGCTCTGGTGCTGGTAGACTTTGTGGTGGGGGAGGTTGTCAAGCACGTTGTTACTGGTTCTTAACTTTCAGACTGCTCAAGTGTCTTCATTTCTTCCTCTCCTCAGGGATGTTCTGTTCTTGAAGGACTGTGTAGGCCCAGAAGTGGAGAAAGCCTGTGCCAACCCAGCTGCTGGGTCTGTCATCCTGCTGGAGAACCTCCGCTTTCATGTAGAGGAAGAAGGGAAGGGAAAAGATGCTTCTGGGAACAAAGTAGGACCTGTGATTTTGACATTATTGGGGATGAGGGCCTGAGTCTGTAAGAGACTGTGGTTGAAGAATAGAGAAAGCTCATTTATTTTTCCTTAGACACCTTTTATTGAAGTATACAATGCACAGCTTGATGGAGTATCTCAAAGTAAACACACTTGTGTAACCACCACCTAGGTCAAGGGATAGAATATTACCAGCATCCCAGAAGCCCTCCTTCATGTTCACGTGGTGTTTAAATATGTTTGAAAAATATGTGAACACCTTTGTTGTGGAAGAGTATTCAAAAGTGAATATGATGGTCATGATGATGTCACCTTGGATTTAAGGCATTTTCTTAAGACGTATAAACCATGTTCCTTTAAATCTCTTTAAGATAAAGAGGTACAGGTATCACCTTATTTCATAAAGAAACTAAGGCTCAAAAAAAAAAAAACTTTAGTTTCTGAAAGGCAGTCATATGATTAAAGTTAGAGGCAGTGGTGCTGTTGGTGGGCTTTAGAGCTCAGCCCATTCAGTCAGCAAACTTTTTCTGTAAATGGCCAGATAGTTAATATTTTAGGCTTTCTGTGTTGTGCAGTCACTTCCGTCTGCATATAGTCTCTGTTGGAACTACTCATCTCTGCCGATGTTGTGCAAAAGCAGCCTAGATAACTCACCAAACAGATTACTGTGAACTGACAACCGGAATTCAAATATTCAGTGATAAAACTGTCTCTTTGCAGATGATTTTGAATTTGCCCATTGGCTAGAAAGGAAGCTGAAGGCATTTTTTAGTACTTTCCACTATTCTGGTCTTTAGTGTCTCAGAGAACAAGATGCTCTGTGTCTAGTATCTCAGTCTCCTTTGGCTTCTCACATTTCTTAAGGTCATTGGGAGTGCCTGCTTTCAAGCAGTTTCTTTTTTTAGCACCAAAGGTGCTGGTCTTGCCTTATCCTGCTTTTGGCATGGTCTTGCTACAGTATTAGGAGTCAAATGCTGACCTAAAATTTGGTGTCCTTTTAAACTGGAATTCATGATGCATGAACTCTAGGGCTTAGAAGTGGCAGGAAACAACGGGCAAATTGAAGCAAAACTTTTTATTTAGGAAATGATGAGCTGACTGTGCTAGTCTATGACTGTTTTATTTAATTGACTTGACATTCACTATCCAATGGCTTTTAATACCTGAAATTTCAGGAGTCAGTCCCAAGTTCAAAATGGATTAAAAAAACAAAGTGAGGCTGGGCACGGTGCCTCACACCTGTACCAGCACTTTGGGAGGCTGAGGTGGGTGGATCATGAGGTCAGGAGTTCGAGACCAGCCTGGCCAACATGGTGAAGCTCCGTTTCTACTAAAAATACAAAAAAGTTGGGCATGGTGGCAATTGCCTGTAATCCCAGCTACTCGGGAGGCTGAGGCAGGAGAATTGGTTGAACCGAGGAGGTGGAGGTTGCAGTGAGCTGAGTTTGCGCCACTGCATTCCAGCCTGGGCGACAGGGCAAGACTCTGTCTCAAAAAAACCACAAAAACAAAGTGAGGACATGAGGACATAAACATTTTCCCTTTATCCAAAGTGCCCACATTGATCTTTTAAGGGCCTTCTCTTTCTTCTAGTTATTTGCAGATCAGTAAATGAGAAATGAGTTCTGATTGATACTGTTTATTTCCATGGCACCTTTATTCATGAAGAGCTTTCAGTTTACCCCGTTTTTCCTTAAATATCTTTTTAAAGAGACAGGGTCTTGTTCTGTTTCCCATGGTGGAGTGCAGTGGCATGATCCTAACTCATTGCAGCCTCAAACTTGTGGGCTGAAGTGATCCTCCTGCTTCATCCTCACAAGAAGCTAGGACTACAGGCACATACCACCATGCCCAACTGACTTTTACTTTTTTTTTTTCCTGGTAGAGACGGGGTCTTGCTATGTTGCCCAGGCTCATCTCAAACTCCTGGGCTTAAGTGATCCTCCCATGTTGGCCTCCCAAAGTGTTGGGATTATAGGTGTGAGCTACTGCCCCTGGCCTCCTTAAATAGTTCTTAAACGGAGGGGTTGTTATGCCTTTTTGACAGAAGGGAAAATTTCAGAGAGAGCAACTTCCCAAAGGTTACACAATGAATTAGTGTCAGAGCTGGACATAGAACTCAGGTCTCCTTACATTTGAGCATTGTTATCATTACTACATGTGTCATCTTCCAATCACTAGTGGCAGATGTTATTCTATTCTAGAGAGGTTATGGGAGTGCCACAATCTTCAATTTTAGCATTAGTGCCTCAGCAATTCTTTGGGTATTTAGGGAAAAGCCCCATTTTTTATGGCAGTCCATAAAAAATGGACTCCTTGATACATAGGAGCATAGGAGTGGGCAGTGACTAAAATGAACATCCGCTTTGTGCTTTGTACTCTTCTGTGTCATGTCTCCTTTCTTCCGGCTTGCTTCCTGTGCATCTTTGCTTAATCTCCTGCCAGAGACTCTCTGTTTTGCTTATCCTCCCATCTTGCTTTCTGTCCCTTTTGGGGTATCCCTTGATGGCAAGCTGACATTTCAAAGCTCTATGTTTAACTTCTACATTTTCTTCCTCTCTCTTTTTGTAGAAGTGTATTTCTTGTGTTCTCAGATGCCCAGCTTCCAGAGAAGACCATAAAATACCTCTTTGTCAATGTAAAGTGTTTCTGAAGTCCTTTTCTGTTGTCATGTTTCCATCTGCCTTCTCTGTCCCAGCTTGCCCTTGTTGCTTTTATAAGGAATATGTGTGAGAGCCCCTTTCACTTCGCAGAAAGGCCTTGGTAGCCAGCAGCTTGAGTCAAGTATGATACTATCACAAGGAGAATGTTTAAAATGAGGAACTAAGTCAAGGAGAGGGAAGGATAATCAGAACCTTGAGCTGAAGGCTGGGGAGAGGCTAGTGGGATGTTGTTAACTTCATGTGATTAGAGGTTAAGCCATTGTTCAGGAATATTAGGTTTGCAATTTGAGGGAAGTTAAGGGAGAGTAGAAACATGCAGAAATGACCAAAGTACCTGGAATATTTGGAAGAAAGAACACATCCTACTGCTGGTTGTAAAAAATCACTGTCCCACCTACTCAGGGTCTTTAGAGATGTTTAAGAGGACTCTTGGTGTATGAAATGCTTTTATAGTTGTCTTTGGAGCCATCACATTTTCTGTTTTTGTTTTTCTCTATAGGTTAAAGCCGAGCCAGCCAAAATAGAAGCTTTCCGAGCTTCACTTTCCAAGCTAGGGGATGTCTACGTCAATGATGCTTTTGGCACTGCTCACAGAGCCCACAGGTACCAAGAACCTTGTTGACTACCACATTAAGAACAGCATTCCTGTTTACTTGAGTAGCCCAAGCTCTGAGTTGCTTTTGGAGAGTCCTGTATTATACTGTAATCCTTTCAGCTTCTCTAATTGGAACTGCCACTGTGGCTCTTGTTGAGTAGCTCTCATCCAAAGAGGAAATAAAGGTAAAAAAATGTTGGTGACTGTAGAGCCTTTTGTGGAGTTTCAGGAAGAGGTTGCTCTTTCTCTCCTTAGATACTTTGTACAGAGTTATCCTTTTATGAACGTTATAAGATCAGACTCTCATGCTGTCAGTAGGAAGCAAATTGAGGAATCCTCTTCTGCTATCATCAACCGGCCAATTACTTATCTGTGATTTGCCCTTTGGCCTGCTGAAGAGTGTTAACTGGGTATCTTAAATTCTACCTAAGTTCAATACTTTTTGCTCTTTCCCCTTGACCTTGCACTATTAGTTAAAAATCTTATCTTGTACCTAAGTGTTTTTTGTTGCAATGTAGGGATGAAAACCATGATTTCTTGCAGTCCAAAAGTAGAACTGTTTTAGTGATAAGGAGCTGGCCTCTAGGACTAGGAGGAATAATAGGGATTGACTAGAATTTGAATGTCTTTGATCTTTTCTAGCTCCATGGTAGGAGTCAATCTGCCACAGAAGGCTGGAGGATTTTTGATGAAGAAGGAGCTGAACTACTTTGCCAAGGCCTTGGAGAGCCCAGAGCGACCTTTCCTGGCCATCCTGGGCGGGTATGAAGAACTCTTTAAGATCATGCTTTAAGTATTGTTTGCCTGGTAGTAGGCCATAACTTGGGTGGTTTATTGCCATACAGCTCAGTCACACTGGGTAACTGAGGAGAATTTAATAAAGGAACTACAGGCTGGGCATGGTGGCTCACACCTGTAATCCCAGCACTTTGAGAGGGCCCAGGCAGGAAGATCGCTTGAGCCCAGGAGTTTGAGACAGGCCCAGGCAACAAAGTGAGACCCCATGTCTACAAAAAAAATTAGCTGGGCGGTGGTGGTATGCACCTGTGGTCCCAGCTACCAGAGAGGCTGAAGTGGGAGGATCACTTGAGCCTGGGAGGTAGCGGCTGCAGTGCACTGTGATCAAGCCACTGCACTTCAGCCTGGGTGACAGAGCAAGACCTTGTTTCAAAATGAGTGAATGAATCAATGAATGAATAAATAAATAAATAAAATACAGAGGTGTGGGTAGGGTTCAGGGAAACCGCAAAGGGACAGTACAGTAATTTGGGGCTAGCAACAGGCATCACCATCTCTAGGCCTGAAGGGACAAATGGAGGGGAATGGTTATCAGAATTCAGAGAGGACAGTTGGTGTGGAGAGAGCTATCCGATGGGAACTGTAGCCTTTGGTCAAAGGACACAAGATCTGGTAGGGAGGGGGAGTGAGGGCAATAAATACTCTAATCTTTCAGTCTCCTGCTGCTGCACTCCCTCCTACCTCAATTTGGCTGAAACCCAAATGGAAACCAGAGGGCAAGAAAACTCCTTGATGTAGTCCATGCAGATCCGCCTCCTGTGACACAACAGGGTAGAGAAGGATAGAAGATGGCTCTGCAGGGAAGAATGGGAAAGATCCACTATAGGTGCTCATCTAGCAATTTTGAAGTGCTTGAGCCTTTTACATACATACAACCTGGCAGGGTATAACTATGAAAACCTCTTCATATGTGTTTAATATATAATTTAGACCTAATTTCTCCAGATTACATACCTATTTTATTTTTTCTCCTATAGGGTAAGGCAGCAAGTAGATAATGATTTTCTAATGGCTTAGTTAAAAATAGAAATTTCAGAATTGAGGGTTGAGAGGAGGATAAATTTTAGGTGATAAAGCAGGGATAGAGAGCCAGCACTGCTTGGATAAGACAACTTCCTGTGACTTGGTGTGGTGATCTAGGTAACAGCCTCTTTATGGCTGGAGGCCCATTACCCTTCTATGAGCAGAGTTTTTTCCCCCAGGGGAGTGAACATACTATTTCCTGATGAAAATTGACTCTGGAGTTGGGTGTCAATTTCAGGTAGTATAGTTGCTTATACCATTTGGCTCTGTGTCTCCAGCCAAATCTCATCTTGAATTATAATCCCCATGTGTTGTGGGAGGGACCTGGTGATTGGATCCTGGGGGCGGTTCCCCCCATTACTGTTCTTGTGATAGTGAGTTCTCACTAGATTTGATGGTTTAAAAGTGTTTGGCAGTTCCCCCCTCGCTTGCCTCTCTTTTGCCAGTAGTAAGATAACTTGCTTCCCCTTTGCCTTCTGCCATGATTGTAAATTTCCTGAGGCCTTTCCAGCCATGGGGAACTGTGAGTCAATTAAACCTTTCTTTATAAATTACCAAGTCTCAGGTAGTTCTTTATAGCATTGTGAAAATGGGCTAATACAGTTGCTCTCTAGGCGTTATGAGCCCAGTTTCAGAGTCTTAAAAATAACTCACGTAGATACAGGTTGTTGTGTCTTGTTCTTGGAAAAAGATATATATTCCTGGGCTTTGTTCTCCAACTTTCTGTAGACCTGGAATATGGGAGTGAGTGCCACCTAGTGCCACCTTATGGTTAGGTTTTTAGGTTCAGACTGAAATAGCTGTTATGGGGAAGTGGATATGAGATTTTTTTACCACCTTTCTTGCAGTGTAGTTTTCCTAGGCCATTAACAGTTTTTGGGAAAACTTTTATTTTTTATTAAACAAGCTTTATTGTAATAAACACTCATATGTACAGAAGTTGAGAGAATAGTATAGTAAACTCCCAGGTACCCATTACCCTGTTTCAACAATTAATTGACATTTTTGCTAATCTTGTTTCTTTTATGTCCTAACTCTGTTTTGTCAGGAATGTATATACACATATATATACACACACACATATATATGTATTTATTACTGACAAAGTGAATACAAGTGATATAAATATGTATGTATGTGTGTATCTCTCTCTCTCTCTCTCTCTTTTTTTTTTTTCTGCTGCCCAGGCTGAAGTGCAGTGGCATGATCACAGCTCACTGCAGCTTTGACCTTCTGGGCTCAAGCGATCCTCCCACCTCAACCTCCCGAGTAGCTGGGACTACAGGCATGCATCACCATGCCCGGCTAATTTTTGAATTTTTTTTGTAGAGACAGGGTCTCACTATGTTGCCCAGGCTGGTCTCAAACTCCTGGGCTCAGGCGATCTGACTGCCTTGGTCTCCCAAAGTGTTGAGATTACAGGTGTGAGCTTGTGCCTGTAATGTTTTTAAGTTAGCCTTAGACATCATATACTTTCACTTATGTAGGTTTGAGTATCTCTTATCTGAAATGCTTGGGACCATAAGTGTTTTGGATTTCAGATTTATTTTTGGATTTTGGAATATTTGCATGGTACTTACTAGTTGAGGATCCTAATCTGAAAATATGAAATCTGAAATGTTCCAATGATATTTCCTTTGAGCTCAAACAGTTTTGATCTTGGAGGATTTCAGATTTTTGGAATAGGGATCCTCAACCTGTAATACTCCTGTATACCTCTTGTAACTGATAAGCAGATTTCTTTTAAATAATCACCATATTATACCTAACAAATTTAGCAGTTTTGTTACTATCATCTAATACCCAGTCTGTATTCAGATGTTCTTGATCATCTCAGAAGTGTCTTTTTACAGTTGGTTTGTTTGAATAAGGATTCAGATGAAGTCCATGCATTGCCTTTGGCTGTTAGGTATCTCTTGTAATAATCCCCTATTTATTATTTTCATTTTGTTGATTTGTTGATGAAACAGGCATTCGAGCTGTAAGCTATTCTTTAGAAGAAATTGAACTCCTTTCTAACTGCTTTCTTCCGTGTGTGTGTGTGTGTGTGTGTATGTGTGTATGTGTGTGTATTTAAAACAATCTATCTTTATCCTTGGTGGTAACCAATCTTTACAACTGAAATAAATAGTAAATAGTTTCTTGCCATCCGTTCACCCACATCACTGTTGTTTCATACCTCCTTTTCACAAATCCTAGCATAGGGTCTCTCACCGGATAGGCATTATCTTGTTTATTGAATGAAGAAAGAAACAGACGCAAGGTGATTTGTCCATGTAAGTGGGATTTAGTTATATGGGAATATTTATGGAAGGCAAGCTATTACTTTGTTTCTCTTTAGTTTGGATCTTTTTTGTCTCATAGGGAGATGAAAGATAAATTTGTGTTTATCTTATTTCCATCTACTAGAAAATAAACTCCCAAAGGGTAGGGTTCTTTCTGTTGCCTTTGCCCTCTGATGTTTCTCAAAGACCTAGAATAGTGCTTGGCACAGAGTAGGTGCCCAGTAAATGTGTTGAATTGGGTGATCCAACAAAAATAAATGCCATAATGAAAATATCCCGGCTGGGCATGGTGGCTTAGGCATGTAACCCTAGTGCTTTGGAAGGCCAATACAGGAGGATCACTTGAGCTCAGGAGTTTGAGACTAGCCTGGGCAACATAGTGAGATCTTGTCTCTACAAAAAAATTTAAAAAGAAAAATTATCCAGGGGTAGTGTTGTATGCCTGTAGTCACAGCTACTTGAGAGGCTGAAGCTACAAGAGGATTACTTTAGCCTAGGAGTTCCAGGTTACAGTGAGCTATGATTGTACCACTGCACTCTAGCCTCGGCAACAGAGGGAGACTTTATGTTGAAAAGACAGAGAAAAAAAATGTCCCAGCAACTGAGCATAGGGTATGACTTCAGGAATATCTATTTTTGTTCAGTATATATTTATTTAGTATACAGTCTGATCCCTGCTCTAAGGTTAGGATAATTCTGAGTGTCTCCAGGATCCCACAGTTAGCAATCGTGCTTAGACACAATTAGCAACCTTGATGCTCTGAATTGTGTGTGTGTGTGTTGGGGAGTGTGCAAAATAGATTTGGAACCCATAGTTTCCTTAGATAAGAGTAGGTCTTCTGAGCCCTACTTAAACAAAGAATATGGATTTAAATCTGTTGTCCGTCAGCTTCTAGGTGGAATTAAAAAAAAAATGTACTGATGGTAATTGGGGTGAGGAATTTTTAAAAAGAGGTACTGATGTCTGGAGCCATACCTTAAAAGGATTTCTTAGAAATGGATTGAGTTTTTGGGTTGGAGAAACATAGAGCAAAGTTAGGCAGTACTTTTGTCACTTTGAGACTTTCTTTGTTCCTGTGCCTTGAAATAGAAACTCAGGTTCTATGTAATATCACTTCTCTAGTCCATTGTTTTTTAAGTGATGATTCTTGCTTTCTCTTCTAGAGCTAAAGTTGCAGACAAGATCCAGTTGATCAATAATATGCTGGACAAAGTCAACGAGATGATTATTGGTGGCGGAATGGCTTTTACCTTCCTTAAGGTGCTCAACAACATGGAGGTAGGAAACCAATGCCAAGTGGATGTGAAATAGCTCTCCATGATAATAGCAGGTTATATAAATGTAAAAAGAAAACAATCTTTTAACATGAGCCCTGTAAACTCCCATTTTTATTTATTTTGGCAAGTCTTTTGTCTTTGCATTGTTCCTTTATACTGTATTGTGTCTGGTTCCTGTCTGCTTTATGAGGCAGTCTTGTTCTTAGTATAGATGCTGACCTCCATCATTTTGGCTCCCCTATGTAGATTGGCACTTCTCTGTTTGATGAAGAGGGAGCCAAGATTGTCAAAGACCTAATGTCCAAAGCTGAGAAGAATGGTGTGAAGATTACCTTGCCTGTTGACTTTGTCACTGCTGACAAGTTTGATGAGAATGCCAAGACTGGCCAAGCCACTGTGGCTTCTGGCATACCTGCTGGCTGGATGGTGAGTCACTTGAGTGGGTTGGTAGTGTGAGTGAATAGAAACTTTGTGGTATCAATCATTCATTGATTCAGCCGATCAACAAGCATTTTAAAACAATCTCTATCAATCTCTATAGGAGATCTCTGCCAGAGAGGGCTCTGAATGTTGCAGTGAGTCCCTCATTATGGAAGAATCCATGGGAGAAAAGCAGTGCTATTGGATTACTGGCCTTCAGTAATGTGTTGCAAAACCTTTTTTTTTTTTTTGAGTCGGAGTCTCACTGTGTCAGCAGGCTGGAGTGCAATGGCACGATCTCAGCTCACTGCAACCTCTGCCTCCCAGGTTCAAGCAATTCTCCTGCCTCACCCTCCCCAGTAGCTGGGAGGTGTGCACCACCATGCCCAGCTAATTTTTGTATTTTTCGTAGAGACGGGGTTCCACCATGTTGGTCAGGATGATCTTGATCTCTTGATCTCATGATCCACCCGCTTCAGCCTCCCAAAGTGCTGGGATTACAGGCGTGAGCCACTGTGCCTGGCCCATTTTTAGTTTTATCTGTTTTTTCTTCATCTGTTTAATGTGTATTAAGTACTTACTATGTGCTGAAGATAGTGTCATGTACTTTCAAGGTTTGGGTTGTTTTGGATTATGTTGCTATCTAGAAAGCTATATAAGAAAACTTTCTCAGCCGGGCGCGGTGGCTCAAGCCTGTAATCCCAGCACTTTGGGAGGCTGAGACGGGCGGATCACAAGGTCAGGAGATCGAGACCATCCTGGCTAACACGGTGAAACCCCGTCTCTACTAAAAAATACAAAAAAACTAGCCGGGCGAGGTGGCGGGCGCCTGTGGTCCCAGCTACTCCGGAGGCTGAGGCCGGAGAATGGCGTAAACCCGGGAGGCGGAGCTTGCAGTGAGCTGAGATCCGGCCACTGCACTCCAGCCTGGGCGACAGAGCCAGACTCAGTCTCAAAAAAAAAAAAAAAAAAAAAAAAAAAGAAAACTTTCTCATATGAAAAAATTAATAAGTATACTGATTACAATCAGGGAGAAATGTAAGTGTATATTAAAGACTAATATAGTTGATTTTAGGGTGCTCTAAATATCATTTTGATTGCTGTGTAAAATTATATCATGTTTTTACCATGCTAGTTTGCTTATTTTTCTTTTGTCAGGCATTCATGTATTATTTAGTTCAGTGTTTCTCAAAGTGTGTTCCTAAGACCAGCAGTATCAGTATCATTTTTGGAACTTGTTAAAAATGCAAGTTCTTGGGCCCCACCCCAGACCTACTGAATCAGGAACTGGGGGTGGGTCCCAACAGTCTGTGTTTGAATAAGCCCTCCTGGTGATTCTCATGCATAGCAAAGTTTGAGTACTACTGATCTAGTTCACTGTCATTCTCAACACTATTGACATCTGTTTTTTTGTGGGGGACTGTTGAATTGTAAGGTTGTTGAAAGCATCCTTGGCCACTAGATGCCAGTAGCACCCTCCCAAGTTGCAACAACAACACTATCTCTAGACATTGCCACATGCCTATCTATTGTGAAGGGGCAGAACTGACCCTGGTTGAGAACCATTGATCTAGTCTTCACTAACATAAATAGTGTGGCTAAGAATGTCTTTATTAAATAACTTTTGAGGTTTTCCTTTAGTCTTGATCTTCCATACAGCAGAATTTTTTAGTACAAAGGGCATGAACAGGTTTATAATTTTAAAGACTGAAGGGTACCATTTGGTTCTAGAAGAAACTTTGATGTGCAGCCCTGAGTTCTGTTCTTGGTGGAGGTGGTGTTTAAGTAGCTTTTCTTGATAGCTCATCTTCTCTCACCTCTACCCCTCAGGGTTTGGACTGTGGTCCTGAAAGCAGCAAGAAGTATGCTGAGGCTGTCACTCGGGCTAAGCAGATTGTGTGGAATGGTCCTGTGGGGGTATTTGAATGGGAAGCTTTTGCCCAGGGAACCAAAGCCCTCATGGATGAGGTGGTGAAAGCCACTTCTAGGGGCTGCATCACCATCATAGGTAAGTGGTACTATACAAAGCTACTACCAGTATAAGCTGGCAGAATTCTGATCAGAGGAAGGTGGAATGGAGAACTTCTGTGTCTCTTTATTCTGGATAAATCTTAAGAACTAAACAGGTAGATAATTTACAGAGAAGCCTCTTGGTAAGTTAGAGTTGGGGTTTATCAGCTACCTTTTGGATTGGAGAGCACACTGCCTTACAGTTTTGGTGCCAATCCGTTTTTTTTCTTTTCTTTTCTCTCTCTTCCCTTTTTACCTGGCTTTCATTCAACAGGTGGTGGAGACACTGCCACTTGCTGTGCCAAATGGAACACGGAGGATAAAGTCAGCCATGTGAGCACTGGGGGTGGTGCCAGTTTGGAGCTCCTGGAAGGTGAGGTTCTTCTGTTTTTTGACTTGTTTGGGAGAAGGGCGGGACTGTGTAGTGAGAGGTGGGTAGAATGGAGTGGAGAAAGTTAGTAGGTAGTGTTGTCATTAGCAGTCATTACTAGCTGGGCAGTACAGAGGAACTTCAGATAAAGCTTCTGGCATCCGCTGAGGCGGAGAGGGACAGATAGAAATTTGTTCTGAGAGTTATGGTCTAGTAGACCTGGAATCCAAAATGTAAAAGTTGGCCAACTCCTGGCCATATATCCTAAAAAAGAGCTGGCATGTTATTGGGAGGATAAAGTGGGGGAGATCTGGCTTACTGGGCACTATAGTAATGTTGTCTATGTATGTGTGCTCTCTCAAAAACAGGTAAAGTCCTTCCTGGGGTGGATGCTCTCAGCAATATTTAGTACTTTCCTGCCTTTTAGTTCCTGTGCACAGCCCCTAAGTCAATTTAGCATTTTCTGCAACTCCAGTTGGCATTAGCTAAAACCTTCCATGTCAAGGTTCAGCTAGTGGCCAAGAGATGCAGTGCCAGGAACCCTTAAACAGTTGCACAGCATCTCAGCTCATCTTTACTGCACCCTGGATTTGCCTACATTCTTCAAGATCCCATTTGAATTTCTTAGTGACTAAACATTGTGCATTCTAGAGTGCATATATTTATATTTTGCCTGTTAAAACCAAGTGAGCTGTGTTAGCTTAGTTCTCTTTTGATGTAGGCTATTATGATTAGCTTTGTCACTGTTTCACTACTCAGCATGGAAACAAGATGAAATTCCATTTGTAGGTAGGGAGACAAAATTGATAATCCATTAAATAAACAATAAAAGTGTCCACTGAAACCGTGATTTATTTTTTCCTGTCATACTTTGTTAGGAAGGGTGAGAATAGAAACTTGAGGAACGGATCAGATATCTACATTGCTGAATGCGAGAAGTGGGGCAGCAGCAGTGGAGAGATGGGACAATTAGATAAATGTCTTTTCTTTATCAAGGTCCTACTTTATGGCAGACATTGTGCTAGTGCTTTTATTCCAACTTTTATGTCTATCAGTTACACATGATCATAATTTAAAAAGTCAAGGCTTGTAACAAAAAAGCCCCAGCCCATTCCTCCCATTCAAGATTCCCACTCCCCAGAGGTGACCACTTTCAACTCTTGAGTTTTTCAGGTATATACCTCCATGTTTCTAAGTAATATGCTTATATTGTTCACTTATTTTTTAAAATTTTTTAAAGAAATCTATCTTTCATACCATGGAGGAAGGCTCTGTTTCACATATATTTCTATTTCTTCATTCTCAGTATAGTTTTGTCGCAATTATAGATTAGATCAAAAGTCTTCATACCTAATACTCACAGCTGAGCTATGTAGTATGCATGATTGAATTTACTTATGTAACTTTTATTGTCTTTGGCGTTAACAGTGTTTAAAAAAATTTTCTTTTTCTGTGTATACCCATCAGTGATTCATTCCCAAATCTTCCAGAAGTGTGTCTCAATATATTAAAACATATTGAATAATCCTTGTTAGAGTTATCCCTGCAGGAGTCCTTGGTGCTCCTTTTCCAATTTGTACTTGATGCCCTCTAAGTAAGCTGTACAGCTAGCTATTGCTCTGGGATTTCCTGTAACCTTCTTGGGGATTCCTTTTACCTCCTGTGTTAGACTCCTGTTTTCTGGATTCCCCCTTTTCCCTCTTTCTTGGTCTACTTTTTGTAGAACACAAGACTCTACTAGCTTCCTGAGAAAGGGTGCCTGGGAGGCAAGATCTCTAAGACTTTGTAAGTCTGAAAATATCTTTATTCGACCCGTATGCTTGATTCCTAGTTTGGCTATATATAGAATTTTAGCTTGAGTATCACTTTTTGAGACTCGAAGCCACTGTTTCATTGTCACTGTTGAGAATCTAATGGCCATTTGGATTCTTTCATCATCTTTATAATTTTACCTTCCTATCTCTTTCCTGTCCTTTTAATGGAGTTTTGGGAGAGAGCAAAGGTAAACTTGATTTGAAAAAGCCATGTCTGACCAGAAATTCTGTGCTGGCAAGATATATATTTCACCTTTAGGGACAAAGAAATAGTTAAACTTTTGGACAGGACCACAGAGCTACTGAGTAACGGCAGGGATTCAAGTCCAGGTTTGTCTGGTTCCAGTGGCTGTTGCTTTTCCAATGTGCCTCCCTCCCTGACATAATGCTTCTAGACTATAGATGCTTCTAGACTATTTTGTTTAACCCTCGATAGAATAGCAAAAGAAAATTTTGGTGGTTGCTCTGAACAAAACAAATTTGAAAGCTCAAGTTTTTTCTTACTTCATTTGTATTTTAGTTAATACTGTACCCATATTTGTAGTTAATTTTAAATTGCACCATGTTTCTGCATACCTCTAAGGGTACTCAGGAATTCTAGTCCAATTTTTTTGACTTTTTTTCCTACTGATTACCTTTCCTCCAACATTTAAAAAATTATTTCAAATGGAACTGAAAGAAGCATAAACTCCCATAAACCCAGCAGCTAGACTCTACAGTTGCCAACATTATCTATCCAACAATCTCCGACTGTACCTTTTAAGTACTTTCTACTGGACTGTTTCCAGGATCACCCCCCATTTATTTGGGTTGTTAACCTAAAGAACGAATGGGGGAAACTCCAGTCGTAAACAACTTGTCAGGCAAATAAATTTGAGTTCCTGCTATGTGCTTAAAGACGTGATAGAGGGAATATAAGATAGCATTTATGTTCCGAAGGAATTTTTAACCTAACCAAAGAAGATAGTAGATAACTTATGTGCATATAAGCTAGAACAGCATAAGGGGCGGGGCATGGTGGCTTATGCCTGTAATCCCAGGACTTTGGGAGGCCGAGGCGGGCAGATCACCTGAGGTCAGGAGTTTGGGACCAGTCTGGCTAACATGGTGAAAACCCGTTTCTACCAAAAATACAAAAATTAGCCGGGCGTGGTGGCGGGTGCCTGTAGTCCCAGCTATTGGGAAGGCTGAGGCAGGAGAATCACTTGAACCCGGGAGGTGGAGGTTGCAGTAAGCCGAGATCACACTACTGCACTCCTGCCTGGGTGACAGAGCGAGACTGCCTCATAACAAAAACCCCACAAAACAGTATAAGGATGTGCTTTCTAATTTGGAATTATGAATTATTGGTAAAATATTGCAAAGGTATATGCTTTTAAGTTGTAAATTCACCTTTAACCCTAGACTATATATATGTATGTGTTTATATGCAGAAAAAAAAAATAATCCCCATGTCGTAAGTGAACAAATTGGTTCTTTAGCTCAGCGTTTTCCTGTTTTCTTCTTCATTTCCAAAATTTCCCTCAAGCACAGGGGTTTACACATGATCAAAAAGGAGTATACAATGAAGACACCTTGCTCATTCCCCTACCTACCAGTTTCCCTCCCCAGAAGCAACCTCTGGAAGACCAGTTTCCTTTAATCTAAGGCTACTTAATATACATAAAGAGGCTGGGCGCGGTAGCTTACGCCTGTAATCCCAACACTTTGGGAGGCCGAGGTGGGTGGGTCACGAGCTCAGGAGATCGAGACCATCCTGGCTAACATGGTGAAACTCCGTCTCTAAAAATACAAAAAATTAGCCGGGCGTGATGGTGGGCGCCCGTAGTGGCAGCTACTCGGGAGACTGAGGCAGGAGAATGACGTGAACCCGGGAGGCGGAGATTGCAGTGAGCCGAGATGGGCCACTGCACTCCAGCCTGGGCGACTGAGTGAGGCTGCATAAAGAGCATACCATGTGTGTATATCTGTATATAAATATATTAAAATGTAAATGGTGGCATACCTGCTCTTCTGTAGTTCTGATGTTTTCTTTCCTGCCTCTTGAGTATTCCCTGTCACCTTGGATCCCTTAGACCATAGTGTACATCATATCTTTCATTCTCCCCCTGCCCCATGCTGGCTATATTCCTATATTCATACTTAGATTATAGACACTTGTTTGCTACCCATAAAAGGAAGAACTAGAGGTAACAGTGTCCTCACCCCATTTACCATCAGCACATATTTTTAAAAAATTCCACCTAGAAGCTGAAGGACAACAGATTTAAACGCATATTCTTTTACTCATTTTCAATTTGCTTCACTATGATGTGTCACATGCTGATTCCAGATAAAAGCAAGTGATTTTCTGATATATAATTAACTGTTAAACAAGTCTTAATGGCTTTTGGCCATCAGAATTACTGGGCTTTGTTATCTCCCTTGAATCCTTTAAGTAAAAAATGAAAGAGCACTGATAAGCTCAAATTTTTATTAATAACCTTGGAACAAATACAATAATTCCTTATAATCATATAGTATTTTACAATTTTGAAAGAATTTTCACATATACCAATTGAACCCTCACAACAGCCCTGTGAGGTAGGCAGGGTAGGTGTTACTTTCCTACTACTAGTGAGGAGAACAAGGCTAAGAGGTGAAGTAAGGTCACACAGTTGGTAAATGATGGAACTAGGACTAGAACCTAGGCCTCCTGACTTGCTGCCTCCCTGAGAACATTCAAGTAATAATATCCTATGCTATATAATGAATATTTATCTCCTATGATGTTGATCAGGTCTGTTTTTATACATTTTACCTGTTTTTATATTAGCTTTCCCTAATATCGAAAACACTTAAAACTGATGAGACATTTCTTCTCTGTTATTGGACTTTTTCTTAGATATATCAAGCATTATCCTAAGATGAAACTTCTGTTTTGAGGATCCTTGGCTATAAATTCTAAATTATGATACGAACACATTTATTTTACAAAATTCTACAAAAGTACATTGAACTTAAGAAAAACAAAACAGGTGTGTTTATATTTGCAAAAGCTTTGCCATCTTTCCCAATATGACTGTGTAAATGGAAAACAGGGTAAAGTGTTCAGCAACATTACAGTATTATTGGGAAACCTATGCAGAGTGCACATAAATCCAAGTCACATCACACTAATTTCTTTTCCTTGTGGGCCTTATAGAGGATGGAGAACCATCAGCGTCTTACTTTCAGGTTTGATCCCGTCTTATATGTGACATCCTCATGTCAACAAGCTAAAAAACCGATCTGAACTATACCAATGGGGGGCTCAAGCAGCAGTGATCAAAACATAATATGTATGTGGTAAAAAGGAACACTTGTTCTTCAGTGGTTTTGCCTAGGTCCAGTGTAATTACTTATCAAAACATGTTTTAAGCTACAGCATCTCTTGTTAAATTTAGAAATGTGAAACATGTAGTTATCAACTTGGAATACAAGACTAAAACTGAATGTAACCCAAAACTACCTGTCAAGCACAGTAAAGCTTAACAGGCATAAAAACTAAGGTGTAAAACCCAACTGCTCTGATAAGAAGAGTGAAAACCAGCAAATGCAAACCATCAGGTTAAAGTGAATCACAAAACATTAGGCATGTAGAGCATGTTTTAAAAATAGGAAAATGACACTGAGCTGTATTACCAGGAATGGTATTTTTAAAATTCCAGGTATGGCCTTTTACATTTAACAGCAATGGAGAGAAACAAGCCTATGGGGGAAGTGCAGAAAATGAATGGGATCCAGAAAAGGAGTTGAGTTTGGGAGTTAAGGAAGGCAAAGAAACAGATACATTCAAAATGGATTTAGAATCTCTCCTCTAAATCCACCCTTTCCAAAAAATGTTTCCTAAATTGAGAGATTTGGTAAAAAAAATAAGCTAGTGACAGTAACTATATTACCTTATAAAATAAAGTAGTATTTAAATGTAGATCAGAAATTATGCTGTTAAAGATAAATCTGCTGACCAGGCTGTAGAACCTGAAACTTAAGTGCTGCTATCAGTGATAGAAGGCAGAAAAGTGTCTCAAAAACAGAACTGCCATACTAGGACTCAACATTAATGAAACTATTAAGAAACAAGTACTTAACTGTTTGTAATTGAAGCCTAATGATAAACACATTTGTATGTTTACTAAAGAGATCTAAAAGTTTGATGAAAAATACTGCAGCTACGTTTCAGTCTTAAGATAAAACGAGAAGATCTAGAATATTCTAGTTCAGTATACTGAGTTCAAAACCAACTTTCCTTTTGAAATGCATCTAGACTAGACTATATTCCTTACATAATATCATTGTCATCATCCTCTTCATGCTTTCTCTTCAGCGGGTTTGCTTCATTGGCCGTGTTCTGTGACGAAACCATGTTGGTGGTAATAAGAATATTTTTGGGCCCAATCATTGAAGGATTAATCAGAACATTTTGAACTGCAGTTGTTGCAGGAACTGTAAACAGAGAAGAAAGCCCCCCCAAACCAAGCTATGAATTACCCAGAATCCAAAACATGGTAAAAAGTATACAACAAAGCTGAATGTAATTCTAATACCAATTTCAACAGCATGAAGTGCAACTATATCATAGAAGAAACACAGGTACTTCTACTGCAATGAGTTGAATTTTTAAAAATCTTTATTTTTAATTGGCAAATAATAATTGTATATTTATTTATTGTTAAATTATTAATTTTTTTTTGAGACAGTATCTCGCTCTGTCGTCCAAGCTGGCGTGATCTTGGCTCACTGCAACCTCTGCCTCCTGAGTTCAAGTGATTCTCATGCCCCGGGTTCCCAAGTAGCTGGGATTTTAGGCATGTGCCATCATACCTGGCTAATTTTTGTATTTTCAGTAGAGACAGGGTTTCACCATGTTGGCCAGGCTGGTCTCAAACTCCTGGCCTGAAGTGATCCTCCTGCCTCAGTCTCCCAAAGTGCTGGAATTACAGGTGTGAGCCATCACACCCTGCCAATAATTGTGTATATTTATGGCATATAATGTGATATTCTGATCTATGTATAGATAAAGATCAAATCAAACATACCTAGTACAAGGTTGAAGAAGTTCTGTTGTATTTTAACAACCTAGAATTTCAATTTAGTCATGGGAAACTGCACTGGACTCATCATGCAACATACTACATAAAGGCCTATGTTCAAGGCCAGGAATCACTTCCCTAATAGGTCAGTATTTTACGTAAGTTATTTATTGTGTGCAGTTAAGTTTCAGAAGATGTGAAATCTAAACATACTTATTAGTAAACTGTGCTATGACAGAATTCTACTTATTCCAGCCGTGTGTGTCTCTGTGTGTGTGTGTGTGTATCCTATGAACTAAAGGTACAGTTTCATTTGAATTTACATTTATGTTCTGGATTGCATACACATATTCATCACTAAGTTTTGTCGCTTTCTTGAGCTTTTACCTTAACTGCTTTTCCTTGAAGATGCCTTAGATTTGTGGATCCTGTTTAGTTCATGGTGTTCTTTGAAAATCTGATGAACACACTGACTACTCTTTTCCTCCTCCCCAAAACATTACATATATAGTAGTCCCCTGTTATCCGCAGTTTCAGCTACTTGTGTTCAACTGTGATCCAAAAATAGGTGAGTACAGTACAGTAAGATACTTCGAGAGAGATCACATTCACATATATTTGATTACAGTATGTTGTTGTAATTGTTCTTTTTTTATTATTGTTAATTTCTTGCTGTGCCTAATTTATAAATTAAACCTCATAATTCAGAAAGTTTATAAATTGAACTTTAAAGGTTGTAAATTTAACGGGGGGTCTTGGAACATAATCCCTCAAGATAAGGGGGGAGACTCTGTAAAATTTCACAGAATTTTAGAGGGCTCATAAGTCCCTCTGAAGAACCCTGATTTGCAGCATTACTGCTACCTTCCTGTTGGGATATTAAAACAATTTACCTCTTGCTATAGGAACACAAATGGTTCTACAATTTCAAATTATTCACAAATTCTGTTCCCTACCCCCGATCACATTACCTGGTTTCACAGGTGTGGACTGAGAAGGTGGAATCTGCACCGTAAATCTTTGGCTTGTCACTGACATTGGAGTTGCAACTTTATTTGGGACAGACACTGTTTGTGGGGTTGCTGTAGTTACAATAAACAGACCATGTTTGTTAGGTGATTTATACAGATTTATATTCTACACTCAGCTTACCGCAAACTATCTTCAAAGCAAAGGAAACTAATAAAAGGTAAGGAAAAAGTCATTAAAAATAAGAGCAAAAGAACCTTAAAAAATTTACAAGCTTGCTTAGATGTTACAAAATTCAGTTTAGAATAGTGGTAAAGAATGTTGGCTCTGTAGCCTACCTGCTTGAGTTTGAATTCAGGCTCTCACCTACTAGCTGAGTGTCCCTGGGCAAGTTATTTAAATTTTTGTGCCTCAGTTTTCTCCTCTGTAAAATGGGGGATAATATCACCTATTTCATATAATTCTTGTGAAAATTAAGTAAAACTAATCCCTGTAAAACTCTTCAAACAGCATCTGTTACATAGTAAGCACTGAGGTTTAGCTGGATGAAGACATAAAGATGAGAGTTTAACCTACCAGAATAAAGACCCAGGTTTTCTATTTATTACCTTAGTTGGCACTTTTCATCTTGGTCGCTTGCTGAGAATCAGAAGATGTCATCTATGCCCATGAAACTAAAGCAGAGATCAAATATACCCCTTGAGGTCTCCAGGTGGGCCCAGAAAATTTATTCCCTTTCTGTGTTCGGATACTTCTTAAGCAGAAAAATATCTTGGAGATAACCTAGTCTAAACCCCCAATCATCTAAATTCTACCCATTATTCCAAGGTACAACTTAAATACTACCCCGTTTTATAAAACTTTCCTTAATTTTCTCAGTTAAATGTCTTATATTCTGCCTCTGAAGTTCCCTTAATGTCATAGGAGTCATAATAATAATATCTTATCTCACTGACTAGATTACAAGCTTGGTTAACATTTTTCATCCTTGTGAGCACACGGCTCTTTTACCTTGCTCCTAATAGCTACTCAACAAATGTTTGCTTAATAAATGTATTTTGCAAGACTCGAAGACTTAATATATATACTGACATCATTGCTCTCTCAAAAAATACATTTATGGAAATGTATCCATTTCCAATTTTTCATTTGGGGATGCAGGCTATCCAATACATCCCTTCCCCCTGGAACCAGCAGCCTATCCAGAGATAGAGTTGCTGAGGACACTACAATTATCATTTCTAGAGAAAAAGGTGCAGAAAGTCTAAGGGAAGAAAGCTCAAAGGTACCGAGAAATCTGGGTTTTACTGCTTTCTCCCCCAAACACAGAAGGTGAGACCTTCCTCTAAAATATCTCCATCCCTAAGTAAGTTTTCCCATTTTCAGTCCAAAGAATTACCCAGTTTCAGTCCAAAGAATTTGGTGAAGTGTAATGAAGCAATGTAAGTATTTTATTTTATAAAGAAAAAAGAAAATTCACAGTAGGTGAATGTTTTCTTGGCCTAAGGATTGTTAATACGTTTTAGCAGGTATGGAGTTCAGGCTTTAAAACTGAACACATTAGACTGTAGATGGAGCCTCCCCAAATTGAACAGAGTAAATATTCAGGTCTTAAGGTCTATATAAATCATTTTTTTTTTTTTTTTGAGACAGAGCCTTACTCTGTCGCCCAAGCTGGAGTGCAGTGGCATGACCTCCGCTCACTGTAACCTCTGCCTCTTGGGTTCAAGTGATTCTCATTCCTCAGCCTCCTGAGTAGCTGGGATTACAGGCACCCCTCACCATGCCCGGCTAATTTTTGTATTTTTAGTAGAGACGGGGTTTCACCATGTTGGCCAGGCTGGTCTTGAACTCCTGACCTCAAGTGATAGGCCCGCCTCGGCCTCCCAAAGTGCTGGGTTTACAGGCATGAGCCACCGCACCTGGCCTAATTTTTTTTAAAGTTTAAAACTTGCATCTTTAGGCCTGGCGTGGTGGTTAGTATTAAAAACAGTTTTTTTTCTTTGAGATCCTTAAGATTTTTGTACATCTTAATCTTCTACTGTGTTCTCTTATCAATTTATTTGGAAATTTAAATTTCTAATAAGCAGTCTACTGCCATAAGTGTGTGTGTGGCACCTTATAGAAGGCACAAAGTACACAGCTAAGAGTAAACTCCTGTTTTTGGTATCAGAGTTTATACCACCAACAGTGGGGGCAATGTCCAATTTTATACTCATTTGAGATCAGACGTTCCTTGTGGCTTTCTCATTTTGAAAGCCAGTAACATGTATGTTTATAGTTTTATTAGAGGATGAGTAAAATTATTAATAGTAACACATACACAAGAATTTCTGATTCACTTTTTGACTTGCATTATAGTTCAAAACCAAGTGCTGAGGCACTGCTTTACCAGCCAGAAATGCCATTGTCTCCTCTCACTTACCTATAGTAGGAGTAGTAGGTTTGCTACTAACAGCACCAACACTTAATCGTGGAACTAGTCTCCCTTGGTTAGGTCCCTAGGGGATTTAAAAAGCAAATTAATGTTAAGATGTGACACCTAACTTTACCAGGAATGAAATTAGGATTGCTGATGTAAATGATCATGGATAATCCATGGCAAGAAAGTCCTGTTTTTGTTCTCTCAGTGTTCTAAATCCAACATTTAATCTGGGGTTTGCATAAACATATATACATGTCTTTATATAAAAATAGATATGAATACATATATAATCTTATGCAGTATTAAAGTTTAAGATAGAGTCTTATTTGAATGGGGATAACAGCTAACTACTTTGTGATTTGTAATCTTAACTAGTCAATTTCTTAACCCAAAAAAGAATAAAACTCTTATAGTGGAACTTCAGAAAACAAAGGCAGCCTATTATAGGGAGAACTTTTTCAGTGGTGGGAGAGCTTTAGGTCATATTTCAGAAAGCTGGCCCAATTCCTGATGGTCATTCCCTCTGTTATTAGGCCTCACTAAAAAACTAAGATATAGTGGAAAGATTGGGAGTTATGAGGCTTGGAATCAGTCCTAGCTTTGCTACCAACTTCACAAATGAGTTCAGGCCCCGCTTCCTGATGTGAAAAATGACTGTTGAATTAGATGAGCACTAAAGGTCCATCTAGCTCAAAAAATTTTTAAAATTAAAAAAATTCTAGTAAGTTATCTTAACCTTTAATCTACTATACTAGCTACAGGAATTTGCTTTTCACAAAGTCCCCTATCATATTCCACTTTTTTAAAAAAGAAAAGTTGACTAAAATTTCTTACCTTTTTAATTAAGGACTTCAGCCTATAGTTTGGAGCTGTTAAGCAGTATCTATCAGGTGGCAGTCTAGGTCCTGCATATGGCTTAATCAGTGGCAAAGGGGTTTGATTTTTCTGCCTTGCGATATCCAGTAAAAACTTAAAAAAAAAATCCTTATTAGAACTACAGTTTAAAAAATTGTAAGTAAAAATAACTTCAAATCCAAGTTTGCTCACATCTCTTGGGGGAGGAGAGGTAAAAGATTGGTCAGCACGACACTGGATTGCCAGTCTCACATCATCTGCATCAACGTTAGGTTTCTTAGCATGGCTCGAATAAATTTTTGCATCATCCAGAATTGTAGTCACATAACCTTTAAGAAAAAAACAATCTTTTTTTAAACATATGAAGACAGCTTAATATTTATGGCTACTTAAAAAGTTTCCACTAATTTGTAGACAGTTTATAAATTTTGTGGTTTTTTGTAGAGACAGGGTCTCATTATGTTGCCCAGGCATAACTCAAACTCCTGGCCTCCCGCCTCAGCCTCCCGAAGTGCTGAGATTACAGGTGTAAGCTACTGTGCCCAGCCTAAATGCTGATTTTAATAGGTAATTGTCCTGTCTATATGATCAGTTTTAAACAGATATCACAGTATGAATACTACTGTCCCCTAGCATGAACTCCTTTTTAGTTCTTTAGGCTGAATTCTACGATACTGTTAACATAATTTGGTTGAAAATGTTCTTACAAGGCTGGGCGCGGTGGCTTAGGCCTGTAATCCCAGCACTTTGGGAGGCCAAGATGGGCGGATCACTTGAGTCAGTAGTTCGAGGCCTGCCTGGGCAATATGGCGAAACTCCCTTTCTACTGAAAATACAAAACTTAGCCGGGCATGGTGGCAAGTGCCTGTAGTCCCAGCTCAGGAGGTTGAGGCATGAGAATCGCTTGAACCCAGGAGGCGGAGGCTGCAGTGAGCCGAGATCCCGCCACTGCCCTCCAGCCTGGGCAACAGTGAGTCCCTGTCTCAAAAAAGAAAAGAAAAGAAAATGTTCTTACAATAAAAATATCTTTTCTAGTTCACAAGTTAGGCAAGTTTTTGGTGTTTCATTAACTTACGGAAAGCAAATTCCAACATTTGATTTATAACCCTTGGTTCATACTCTGTGATTCCCATATCCTTCAGGATCTGTGCCATCACCTGTGGATTCAAATAAAAACGCCAGATGCAGAATTTGGTACTGGAAATCAAGGCTGGATAGAAGGGTAGTATTTATATTTATGATACAAGGTTCCCCTTCTTTGGGCTCCAAAGTCCTACTCACCCTTGCCCTCCCAAGTGAGTCAGTGATCACACCAAATCGCATAGTATGCTTTTGCAGAAAACTTTTATTTTTATTTTTTGGCGGGGTTGGGGGCGGGGTGGGGGGGCAAAGAGAAGACAAGTTGGCTTCCCCAGCAGAGGTAGGGATAGCTCCAGCTGGTTGTCATTTTTGGCTGTGGCGGCGGGATAAGCTAGCATCAGAACCCTGGACGCAGAGTCAGGGCTGGCAGATAGGTAGAGACGAGGGGGCGGCAGGGGCCCGAAGCCCAGGACACAAAGCTGGGCAGCCGTTCCGCAAGCTCCGCTGGACCACGACCCTCTGGCAGAGCTTGGCCCGAGCGGCGAGATAGGGGCCCGGGGGCATCCCCATCACCCTCTCCTCCTGACGACCCTGACCAGACTGAAACGAGCGTGCGAGCCGCTCCCTCAGGCCCTCAGCGTGGCCCTGCCTCGCAGGTCCCTGGCTGCACCTGGCTTCGCGCTCCGCCGCTCATCCTTCCCACTTACCAAGGCATCTCTCGGAGCGTTCTTGGGAGGCGCCATCTTGCCCGACTCCATATTATCCAGCCACTCGTCATCGGAGGACAGAGGAGAGAGAGAGGAGCTCGCGGGCTCCTCGCTCAGGCTCCACCCCTGCGGGGAGAGGGAGGAGGGAAGCGGAAGGCGGGGTTACGTGCCAGCCGCAGGGGGCGGGAGTTTCAGCAAGACGCTGGCCAGGGGAAGAGACGCGCTCGGGCGCCGGAGCTCAGGATTGGAAGAAGCAGGTAATCCTTCCCCGTGGAGCCTGCTGGGGGCTAAAAGAAGTAGAGGAGCCGAGAAGCTCGACTCCCCAGAGTTGTTCTCCGGCAAAGGGCACCAAATGGGCCAGCCTCACCTTTGCGGGGGTCCCTCCTCACACCTCCATGGCTACCACCTTGGCCCCTTTCGGCTTCCCGAAATTCCAGACCCAGTCAATGTTAGGGCTGCTTGGTCCAACACAGTTGGACTCGTTACATTTGAATGTCACATCACCAACGAATACATTTTTAGTATAAGTATATCCCAGATTTGCACAGGCCATACTTATGCTACGAAATAATTGTTCTGATGTTCATATTTAACCGGGTGTCCCGGATTTTTATTAGCTAAATCTGGCAATCCTACCCAATAGCTTGCTGTCCACACAGGATTTTCGTTAGCCCTTGTCACACTCAAAGCCCTACCGTGGCTGCCCATTTCACACTGATGAAAAACTAAAGCCTTCACTCTGCCCGTTAGAGACCCTCTAGCCACTCTTGGCCCCGAGCAGCTTCCTGTCTCCCCGCTGAGGCCAACACAGGACCCTTCCTTGCCTCCCAGTTACACCCTTCCCAGCCCCTCCCCACAGAACTGCCCGAAGGACTCTCGTGAGAACCGACCATCTAGCCCCAGTGACTTTTAAAAAAAGTGCATCAGTTAACTATCTCTGGCTTAAAATGTCGCAGATAACTTACTCTTAACCTACACATAAACCAACGCCCTAGGATTCTCCATCTCGGGAACAGGAACTCACCCAGGCCAGAAACGGAGCAGGCAGCCATCTTGGTGCTTTCCCTCACAATCCACATTCAATCTAGCAACAAGTGTTGTCCAGGTGACCTCCCAAAGTTCTATCCATGTCTCCACATCTCCATCCAGTGCTACTATGCTAACGAGTCCAAGCCAACATCCTTACTCACCAAGATTACAGATACATGCTCCCCAAATAGTGTCCCCCGACATTCCTTACACAGCTAGACGGACCTTTCGGTCATAAATCCAATCACTGTTTTCCTTAAAACCCTCCAGCGGCTCTCCTCACAAACACATACACAAGTACATACTAATTTCCCAGTCTTAGTGGGCCCTTCAGTTTTGCGGAGCAGCTCACCTCATCAGACTCATCAGAATCAGCCGTCCGCCTGGCCGCCATCTTGAAGTTTGGGCAGGAACCCCCAAGAACCAAGTGTTCTCAATACATTGTTTCGAGTGAGAGCACGTGCCCTCACGCTGAGCTAGTGCCTTTCCCCACTCTTACTGTGGCCAACCCCTCTGCAGAACTAACAACAGTCGCTTGCTTTTGAATATTTGCAAGGTACATTTAAAAATAGGTGGAGGCCAGGCACGGTGGCTCACGCCTGTAATGCCAGCGCTTTGGGAGGCCGAGGCGGGCGGATCACTTAACGTCAGGAGTTTAAGATCGGCCTGGCCAACGTGGTGAAATCCTGTCTCTGCTAAAAATACAACATTTAGCCGGGCGTGGCGGCACAAGCCTATAGTCCCAGCTACTCAGGAGGCTGAGGCAGGAGAATAGCTGGAACCCAGGAGGTGGAGGTTGCAGTGAGCCGAGATGGTGCCACTGCACTCCAGCCTGGGCGACAGAGAGACTCCATCTCAAAAAAAGAAATAAAATAAAATAAAAATACGTGGTATATTTGCAGGGTACAACATTTAAGACTACTTTAAAATACCCTAGTAAAAGAAAGCCTCTCTCACCTGTTCCGGCCACTGATGTCACTTTCACAGAAGGCACCATTGTTTATCAGTTTCTATTCTGTGCAATTTACAAATAGTATCTTGTTTGTATATTTTTCCTCCCACTAGAATGGTACTACAGTCTTAGGGTGACCAACTTGCAGAGAGCCAACCCAGGACCTAGATGTTGTAGATGAAGAAAACCCATAACATATTATAAATAATTGTGCATATGTATCATTACTTAACAATAAGTGTTCACTTGAAATTATGTTTTTATGTATTATTTTCTGTTACATAAGTGCTATTTAAACAAAACACTAAGACTAAACCGTGGCCATTAGTAGTAATTAATAGTAGGATAAGTTAAATAATATGTGTGAGAAAATCTAACAATATTTTTCATTATATTTCTGTCCTCTGTGCAATCTAACTCTTGCACATTTAAATTTTGTACTCTGTATTGTGTATTCTTTATATACAGAAATATAAGACTTTTAAAAGGAATGTAAATACAATAAGACAAACAGCTATCTATATATATTTTTAATTTTTCTGTGTATATAGTAAGTATATGTATTTATGGGGTACATGAAATGTTTTGATGCTTGCATGCAATGTGAAATAATCACATCATGGAAAATAGGGTATCCGTCTCTTCAAGCATTTATTGTTTGTGTTATAAGCAATCCAATTGCACTCTTTGTTATTTTAAAATTTACAATTAAGTTATTATTGACTATAGTCACCCTGTTGTGCTAGCAAATGCCAGGTTTTATTCATTGTTTCTATTTTGTTGTACACATAAACATACCTGCTATCCCACTATCTTTTCCAGCCTGTGGTAACCATCTTTCTACTCTCTGTGTCCATGAGTTCAATTGTTTTGAGTTTTGGATCCCACAAATAAGTGAAAACATGTGATGTTTGTATTTCTGTCCTTGGCTTATTTCACTTACCATAATGACTTTTGGTTCCATCCTTGTGGTTGCAAATAACAGGATCTCATTCTTTTTTATGGCTGAATAGTACTCCATTGCGTATAAGTGCCACATTAAAAAATTTTTTTATTTTATGTTCAGGGGTATATGTGCAGGTTTGTTATATAGGTAAACTTGTGTCACAGGGGTTTGTCATACAGATTATTTTGTCACCCTAGTACCAAATAGTTATTTTTCCTAATCCTCTTCCTCCTCTTACCCTTCAATCTTAGGTAGGCCCCAGTGTCTGTTGTTCCCCTCTTTGTGTCCATGAGTTCTCATCATTTACCTCCCACTTATGAGTGAGAACGTGGTATTTGGTTTTCCGTTCTTGCGTTAGTTTGCCAAGGATAATGGCCTTCAGCTCCATCCATGTTCCCAGAAGACCTAATCTTGTTCATTTTTATGGCTGCATAGTATTCCATGGTGTATATGTACCACATTTTATTTATCCAATCTGTCACTGATGGGCATTTAGGTTGATTCCGTGTCTTTACTATTGTGCATAATGCCACAATGAACATTCACATGCATATATATATATATGTGTGTGTGTGTGTGTGTATATATATATTTAGATGAAGTCCTGCTCTGTTGCCCAGGCTAGAGTGTAGTGATGTGATCTCGGTTCATTGTAACCTCTGCCTCCCAGGTTCAAGTGATTTCCAGCTAATTTACGTATTTTTTTTTTTTTAGCAGAGACAGGGTTTCATCATGTTGGCCAGGCTGGTCTCGAACTTCTGACCTCAAGTGATCCACCTGCCTCGGCCTCCCAAAGTGCTAGGATTACAGGTATCCACTGCACCTGGCTTGTATTTGTCTTTATGGTAGATGATTTATATTCCTTTGGGTATATACCCTGTTATGGGATTGTTGGGTACAATGGTAGTTCTCTTTTTAGCTCTTTGAGGAATTGCCACACTGCTTTCCAGAATGGCTGAACTAATTTACACTACCTCCAACAGTGTATAAGCATTCCCTTTTCTCTGCAACCTTGCCAACACCTGTTATTTTTTGACTTCTTTTTATTTGAGCCTGGGTCTCACTCTGTCACCCTGGATGGACTACAGAGGCACGCTCACAGCTCATTGCAGCTTTGACCTCCTGGGCTCAAGCGATCCTCCCACCTCAGCCTCCTTAGTAGATGGGACTATAGGTGTGTGCCACCATGTCCAGGTAATTTTGGTACTTTTTGTAGAGGTGGGGTTCTGCCATGTTGCCCAGGCTTGTCTCTAACTCCTGGACTCAAGCGATCTGCCCACTTCAGCCTTCCAAAGTGCTAGGATTACAGAAATAAGCTACTGTGCCTGGCCTGACTTTTTAATAACAGCCATTCTGACTGGTGTGAAATGGTATCTCATTGTGGCTTTGATTTGCATTTCTCTAATGATCAGTGATATTGAGCTTTTCTCATATACATGTTGGCCACATGTATGTCTTCTTTTGAAAAGTATCAGTTTAAGGCCGGGGACGGTGGCTCAAGCCTGTAATTCCAGCACTTTGGGAGGCCGAGACGGGCGGATCACGAGGTCAGGAGATCGAGACCATCCTGGCTAACCCGGTGAAACCCCGTCTCTACTAAAAAAAAATACAAAAAACTAGCCGGGCGAGGGGGCGGGCGCCTGTAGTCCCAGCTGCTCGGGAGGCTGAGGCAGGAGAATGGCGTGAACCCGGGAGGCGGAGCTTACAGTGAGCTGAGATCTGGCCACTGCACTCCAGCCTGGGCGACAGAGCGAGACTCTGTCAACTAGGACCGAAAAAAAAAAAAAAAAGCGAAACTAGCAGTTTATATCCTTTGCCCACCTGTTGATGGGGTTGTTTTTTCTTGTGCATTTGTTTAAGTTGCTTAGAGATGCTGGATACTAGACCTTTGTCAGATGCATAGTTTGCAAATACTTTCTCCCATTCTGTAGGTTGTCTGTTTACTCTGTTGATCGTTTCTTTTGCAGTGCAGAAGCTCTCAAGTTTAATTAGATCCCATCTGTCAATTTTTGCTTTTGTTGCAATTGCTTTTGGCATCTTTATTATGAGTCTTTGCTCATTCCTATGTTCAGAATGGCATTGCCTGGGTTGTCTTCCAGGATTTTTATAGTTTTGAGTTTTACATTTAAGTCTTTAATCCATCTTGCATTGATTTTTGTATATGGTATAAGAAAGGGGTCCAGTTTCAATCTTTTGTCTATGGCTAGCCAGATATCCCAGCACCATTTATTGAATAGGGAGTCCTTTCCCCACTGCTTGTTTTTGTCAGCTGTGTTGAAGATCAGATGGTTGTAGGTGTATGAGCTTATTTCTGGGTTCCCTATTTTGTTCCATTGGTCTATGTGTCTGTTTTTGTATCAGCACCGTGCTATTTTGATTACTGTAGTCCTGTAGTATAGTTTGAAGTCAGGTAACATGATGCCTCCAGCTTTGTTCTCTTTGCTTAGGATTGCCTGGGCTTTTAGGGCTTTTTTTTTTTTTTTTTCCCCAGATGAATTTTAAAATAGTTTTTTTGGCCAGGCGTGGTGGCTCATGCCTGTAATCCCAGCACTTTGGGAGGCCGGGGTGGGCGGATCACCTGAGGTCAGGAGTTCAAAACCAGTCTGGCCAACATGGCGAAACCCCCTTTTAGTAGAGATTTTTAGTCTCTACTAAAAATACAAAAATTAGCTGGGTGCAGTGGTGGGCACCTGTAATCCCGGCTACTTGGGAGACTGAGGCAGGAGAATCGCTTAAACCCGGGAGGTGGAGGTTGCAGTGAGCTGAGATCATGCCATCGTACTCTAGACTGGATGACAGAGCAAGACTCTGTCTCAAAAAAAAAAAAAAAAAGTAAATTTTTTTCTAGTTCTGTGAAGAATGTCATTGGTGGTTTGATAGGAATAGCATTGAATCTGTAAATTACTTTGGGCAATATGGCCATTTAAACAATATTGATTCTTCCTATCCATGAGCATGGAATGTTTTTCCATTTGTTTGTATCATCTCAGATTTCTTTGAGCAGTGTTTTGGAGTTCTGATTGTAGAGATCTTTCACCTCACTGGTTAACTATATTCCTAGGTATTTTATTCTTTTTGTGGCAATTGTGAATGGCATTGTATTCCTAATTTGGCTCTTGGCTTCACTGTTGTTGGTGTATAGAAATGCTAGTGATTTTTGTCCATTGATTTTTGTATCCTGAAACTTTGCTGAAGTTGTTTATCAGCTAAAGGAGCTTTTGGCCTGAGACTATGGATTTTCTAGACACAGAATCATGTCATCTGCAAACAGGGACAGTTTGACGTCCTCTCTTCCTATTTGGATGCCCTTTGTTTCTTTTGCCTGATTGCTCTGGCCAGGAATCCAATACTATGTTGAATAGGAGTGGTGAGAGAGGGCATCCTTGTTTCGGTACCACATTTTCTTTATCCATTCAGCTGTTGATGGACACTTAGATTGCTTCCAAATGATGGCTATTGTGAAGAGTGCTGCAATAAACATGGGAGTGCAGACATCTCTTTGATATATGGATTTTCTTTCTTTTGGGTATACCCAGCAGTTGGATTGCTGGATTACATGGTAGTTATATTTTTGTTTTTTTGAGGAACCTCCAAACTCTTCTTTATAGTGGTTGAGTATTAATAATTTACAATCCCACCAACAGTGTAGGGGACTCTCTTTTTCTCACACCCTCGTCAGCATTTGTTACTGCCTGTCTTTTGTATAAAAACCATTTTAACTGGAATGAGATAATATCTCATTGTAGTTTCGATTTGTATTTCTCTGATGGTTAATGATGTCAAACACCTCTTCATGTACGTTTTCTATTTTTTGTGTCTTCTTTTGAGAATGTCTATTCAACTCTTTTGCCTATTTTTAAAAATCAGATTATTAGATTATTTTCTTTTTTTTTTTTTTTTT